>NW_026614356.1:0-45000 GCF_020520425.1 Spinacia oleracea | reverse complement strand
CGCGCTTGTTGAAAAGCCAGTAGGGCTCGAAGCCTTACCGTCGGTGGATTATGACTGAACGCCTCTAAGTCAGAATCCGGGCCAGAAGCGACGCATGCGCCCGCCAACGATTGCCGTCCTACAGTAGGGGCTTCGGCCCCAAGGGCACGTGTCGTAGGCTAAGTCCGCGCGGCGGATGCGCCGCGTGGGCTGCCTTGAAGTACAATCCTCCCGAGTGGCGGGTTGAATCCTTGCAGACGACTTAAATACGCGACGGGGTATTGTAAGTGGCAGAGTGGCTTGCTGCCACGATCCACTGGATTCAGCCCTAGTCGCTTCGATTCGTCCCTCCCCCCCCTCAACCAACAACCTAACCCCCTTAAATCACCTATGTATCGCAAACCGAGGTTAGACGGCTCGTCTAGTG
The DNA here is from genome assembly GCF_020520425.1 of Spinacia oleracea. Lineage (NCBI taxonomy): Eukaryota > Viridiplantae > Streptophyta > Magnoliopsida > Caryophyllales > Amaranthaceae > Spinacia > Spinacia oleracea. Next base: position 44,594 of record NW_026614356.1, on the reverse strand, counting down.
ATTTGGCTAAGTACCAAGGGATTCGCATTCGCTATGTATGCGTGCGTGACACGTATGTTATTATTGTAGGGTTACCAGAGGGCCATACAATACTTAGGCGTTGGACAAACCGTGGCTAAAAAAAAAAATCGTAGGCATGGGCAGCTGTGCAGCGCGCAGGCATGGGCGCTGCGGCAGCTCGCAGGGCACCATGGGGCTGCTCATGGGCGCTGCTCGCAGCTCGCAGGCCAATGGGCGCTGCAGCAGCTCGACAATGGGCGTGCTCATGGGAAATATGCCTTGGTCCAATATGCGTAGTTAAGTCAATAAATGCGGTTCAGTATTATTCAGTTATAATTCAGTGAGATCAAGTGAGCTGAATGCTAGCTAGAGGCCGCTGCGTCAAGTGAATAATGTAATACAGCTTACTCTGATGAACCCGGAGGTCACACAAATAGTACGTGAAGTATTAATGGCATTAAATACTCCATCTATGAATATTCGGGAACGACGGATCTTGGTTCAGTGGAGCTAAGATCGTCACAGGCAAGAAATGAATACTCGGAAACGAGATATGCGGAAAGCCGGAAATTATGGATCGTATCGGAAATATGAATATATCCAAGTCGTAGATGTTGCCGGAAACGGAAACATGGTACGTGTCGGAAAATATTATGGAAATGGAAATATTACCAGAATCGGAAATATTGCCGGAAACGGAAATATTGTCAGAATCGGAAATATTGCCGGAATCGGAAAATAATTCCGGAAACGGAAAATTAAATATTTGTTCGAAACGGAAATTAATTCCGGAATCGAAATATTAAATAATGTTCGTATCGGAAATAGATTCCGGAAAATGGAAATTTAAATCGGGAAGCGTATCGGTATCGAATTAGCATCGGAGCGGACTTGCATCGGACGAAGGCAAGACGAAGGCCGGGGCCATCGCCCAGCAAGCATGCGCGCCACAAGCCCAGCCAAGGCAGCGCCCAGGCCTACCGCAAGGCAGGCCCAGCGCGCGCGCCAGGGCCCGGCTGTGGGCCGTGCTGCGCGGGCTGCTGCTCGCACGCGCATATGGGCAGCTGTGGCTGCCGTGTGTGTGTGAGTTTTGTGCTCATGCGTGATTCCTGAATCTGCAAGAGTCAGTGTATGATTAAATGTCTATTCCTAATTGGATAAATTAATTAAATAGAATTAATGTAGGATTCTAATTTCAATTAATTAGTATCCTACTAGGATTACGATTCTTTCCATAACTCTATACAATAAAGGCCTAGGGGTCATAATTTATACACAAGTTTCAAGTATTCAAAAGTGAGTTTTTGAGAGAAAATTAAAAACACACATCTTGCTCATAAAGTGCCGAATATTTTCTAGTACCTTAAGGGCGATTCTAGTTGGTCAATCTTAAGGCGGATCCGGACGTGCTGTGGACTATCTACGGAGGGACGGACACTTGGAGTCCTAAAGACTTGTTCTTGTTCGGTTCGGTGCGCAGCGTAGGGAGGGCACGCAACAAAGAGTATGCATCTAAATTATGCTATATGATTATGTGTAAATAATATGTTGTCCGGGTTAATGGTTGTTTCCGCATGATCTATGTAATGTCATATGTATCATAACCTAACAGTGGTATCACGAGCCCCTTATTATTTCATAATCTAAATTGCATGACCATGGTTAAATATTACAAATTTGCAAGAATTAAAAGGGGTGATTTAATTTTCGTAATTGTTAATTAATTGCAAATTGCGTTTATTTAATTATATGTACGCAGTTTTTCGGCAGAGTTTCTCATTACTCATCCGAATTGAGTGATTTTTGTGTCAAATTCCGCATATAAAGGCATTCTAAAATTTTGACAAAAATAGTATTTTCTGCCGAACCCAGAATTCTCAAATTCGAAGCCTAACTATGACTTTTCGAAGGTTTTAGTTTTTCGAATGCAAAATTTCGTAAATTTCAGATGTTAAATTAAATATTGCGATTCTTGTTGATAAATCTTGAATTTTTGATTGACCTACTGCATATGTTTAACAAGGTTTGAATGCCTAGTCTTGTTAATTATGCAATCTAATTTGTAATTAGATTAATTTGTTGAAATTAGAATAATTTAGAATTAATTGATTTCATAATTAATTGTAATTTAATTAGAAACCTATGATTAAAACCACCATAAAAATTGTAAATTTACGATAAAATTTAAATTTTTATGACCTGACTGAATCCATATCAATCGGAAATCAATTGGATAATAACTTTTCGAATTTTTCGCCCTTAAATTATGAAATTAATAATATTATTAATTGGTCATTAATTTAAATATAAATTAATTTATTTTATGCGATCGTTCAAATAACTTGCACGCACGAAGCAATGGACGCTTAGTGTACCCTTAAGGGGTGTTGTAATGCGGGCACTGCGACGACGAGCAAGGGAGCGCGTCGCCCTGTCGGCACGAATGCAATGAGCAAGGGCGTAGTGCACGCGCACAAGGCAGCAGCCTGCCTTGTGTCGTGTGCCACGAGCAATGAACGAATGGGCATGGGCGAAGGGCGAGCCAAGGCAGTCGCGTGTGGGCAGCAAGCGAGCTGCGCCACAACGCGCGCTGCCTCGCACAACGTGCGCGCAGCCTCGCGCGCAGCGAGCGCAAGCTGCGTTGCCACGCGCGCTGCGCCCAGCACTGCCGCGCGCGCAGCGCGCGATGTCGCTCGCCCAGCGAGCGATTAGTCGGCCTTGCCCAGCGAGCGCAGCTCGCGCTGCGCAGCGAGCGATGTCGCTCGCCCAAGCGAGAGAGAGATGTCGCGCCCCAGCGAGCGATGGCTCGCGCGCACAGCGATTGAGAGCCAGCGCGCCCAGCGCGAGCGATCTCGCGCGGCGCGCACTGCGAGCGATAGCTCGCGTGCGATGGGGCGCTGTGCGGAGGCTTGCGATAGGACAGCAGCAGCTATGCGACGAGCGCATGGGCTGCGCGCACATGGCCAGCAATGGCTGTGTGCGTGCGGCCCATGGGCGTGCAACGCGTAGGGTGAGTGCGATACGATTAGATCGTTTTGATGTTAATTTGAAAATTTCAGTTCACGATAATTTTAATTAATTTTAAAATTAATAATTTGAATAAATTTCTTGGATTTTAATTTTGAATATTATAATTATAATAAATGGACTTTATTCTAATTATTTTACTAAATTAAAATCATGGAATTAATTTAAATGCGGACTGAAATTAAATTAAATTTTTGGATTCAATTATAAATTTATATGAGCTTTAAATTTTAATTAAATTTGTATATTTCCGGTTAGACTAGAAATACAATTTTATGTTTAAAATTAGTAAAGCATATGAATTTATTGGTTTGAGTGGGAGCGCTTTTTAGTCATAAACTCTTGATAGGTCTACAAATCCTTAAGGTTTTTAAAACAACTCGATTAGAATTAATAAGGACTGAATAATTGGTAGATTATTGTGCCCTTGATTAATTGCTGCAAATGTTTACGTGATGCATAATGTGTTTTTACTAACCAGCTATGTGGGCCATTCATGATAATGAATGGTGTGAATGGTATATATTGTATGTACTGTTTTGCAGGTTATGAAGTGACTAGTATGGCCCAAATGGATAGAAAATATGGTCTGCGTACCATTAATTTGAATGTAATTGGTCTAAGTACCAAAGTTATTTTTTTCAATTCAAATATGGTCTGCGAACCATCAAATAGTTGTAATTAGTTATAGCTTATCCTATTTGAAGAAAATGGTGCCTCCCACGGAGATTTTCAAGACGGACTTTGAAGTCAAAGCTTCAAGATGAAGTCGGGCCATACTAGATCACAAATATCTTATGCATGTTTTAAGTTATTTATTGCTTTAAATATGTCTTAAAATGCATGAGATCAAAAGCTTGATTATGTTGCATGATTAAGGATTTTAGTTCACTTAAAATCTAACAACATAGTAAGAGCCTTAAGTTCCAAACTTAAAAATTGAGTTTAAAAGGTGCCATGCCAAAATATACACTTGCTTGGATATCCTTTACATCAATCTAGTAATAGTTTTCGCTCAGCGAGGTGTTACTTATGGTCCTAAAGGGGCAAGGTACACAAAATAATTGTGAGTACATGTTAGTTTTGGTGAAACTCAACGATATAAGTAAGGAGCTCCTTTATGTCGTGGCAAATTCGATAGGTTTACCTAATAAGTTCTTAGACGTACCTATCAACCAAGAATAGTTTCTAGACTATTAGCAAAAGGCTTTGCTTACCTAAGATGTTCTAGGATTAAGTCGACAAACTGTGCTTAGTTCTTCAATGATTTTAGGATCTGGAATCATTTTATTCACACCTGCCGGAACACATAACTTGAATAACTGCTTAATAAACATTGAATTATGCATGTATGCTAGAATTTAAGTTTATTAAGAGAAACTGTGAATGGTTATTTATTTGTTTATTCTTTTCAATTGTAGTTTTTAATATGGCAAACAACAATTCATTCAACATTCGATCAATTCTCGAAAAGGAGAAGTTGAACGGGAAAAAACTTCCTTGACTGGCAAAGGAACTTGCAAATAGTTCTTATGCAGGAAGAAAAAGGAGTATGTCCTAGATGAGGCGATGCCCGAAGCTCCTGGCGACGGGGTCACTCAGGCTGCCCTCAATCGTTGGATTGATGCCAACAGGATGTGAAATGTCTAATGCTCGCCACATGAGTGCGGATCTGCAGAAAACGTTCATCAACTCAGATGCTTTCACAATCATCAGTGAGTTGAAGAACATGTTCCAAGATCTGGCTCGAGTCGAAGATTCGAGACTCATAGGCAAATTCTTGAGACCAAGCTTAAGAAAGGCGAGCCCGTAAGTCCACATGTTCTCAAAATGATTGGACTCATTGAGAATATGAGTCGGCTGGATCAGCAATTTTCTCAGGAAATGGCTATAGACACCATCCTCCATTCTCTTCATAGCGGGTATGATCAGTTCAAACTGAACTACAGTATGAATAGTCTGGACAAAACGCTCACTGAGCTTCACGGTATGCTGAAGACCGCTGAAAAAGACGCTCAAAAGTGATAAGCAGGATGTGCTTATGGTGCGTGGGGGCAAGTTCAAGAAATCTGGAAAGAAGAGGAATGCTAAGAAAGGTGGCAACAAGGCCAGCCCAACTAAGCAAAACTGGCGCCAAATCTGCAAAGAGGAAGGTCAGTCAACCCACTTCTGAATCCGAATGCTTCTACTGCAAGAAGAAGGGGCATTGGAAGAGAGATTGCTTGAAGCTAAAGGAAAGATCAGAAGAACGGAACAGTCGTTCCATCTTCAGGTATTTTCGTTATAGACTGTATACTTGCTAATTCAACTTCTTGGGTATTAGATACAGGTTGTGGCTCACCCTTATGTTCCAATCCACAGGGACTAAGAAGAAGTAGAAAGTTAAGCAAGGGTGAAGTCGACCTACGAGTGGGAAATGGAGCACGGATTGCTGCATTAGCTGTAGGAACTTACTATTTGTCGTTGCCCTCCGGGCTAGTTTTGGAACTGGAAGAATGTTTCCATGTTCCAAGTCTTACTAAAACATCATTTCAGTTTCTTGCTTAGATGCTAAGGGATTTTCCTTTATAATAAAAGACAATAGTTGTTCGTTTATTTTAAAGAGATGTTTATGGATCTGCTAGATTAGTCAATGGACTTTATTTATTAGATCACGACAAACAAGTATATAACATAAATACCAAAAAGGCCAAAAAGGATGATTCAGATCTCACCTATCTGTGGCATTGTCGATTAGGCCATATAAACTTGAAACGCTTAGAAAGACTTCAAAGGAAGGAATTCTAGAACCATTTGACTTAGAGGATTATGGTAAATGCGAATCATGTTTACTTGCAAATGACAAAGCAACCTTTCTCTAAAGTTGGAGAAAAGAGCAAATGAACTATTGGGTTTAATCCATACAGATGTATGTGGACCAATGAGTACAATGCTAGAGGTGGTTTCAGCTACTTTATCACTTTCACTGATGACTTCAGTAGGTATGGTTATGTTACCTAATGAAGCATAAGTCTGACTCCTTTGACAAATTCAAGGAATTTCAGAGTGAAGTAGAGAATCAATTAGGCAGAAGATAAGGCACTGCGGTCTGATAGAGGCGGTGAATATCTGAGCTATGAATTTGATGACCATCTGAAAGAATGTGGAACTTCTATCAGAATTGACTCCTCCTGGAACACCACAATGGAACGGTTGTGTCAGAACGGAGGAACAGAACCTTGCTAGACATGGTCAGGTCAATGATGGGTCAGGCCGAACTTCCATTAGAATTTTGGGGACATGCACTAAATACAGCTGCACTCACTATAAATAGAGCTCCGTCTAAGCTGTCGAAAAGACTCCATACGAATTATGGTTTGGAAAGCCTCCAAATGTGTCTTTTCTTAAGATTTGGGGATGTGAAGTATACGTCAAACGATTAATTTCAGACAAACTTCATCCAAAATCTGACAAATGTATCCTTGTGGGCTATCCAAAGGAACCAAAGGGGTATTACTTCTACAATACATCTGAGAACAAAGTGTTTGTTGCTCGAGATGGTGTCTTTTTGGAGAAGGATCACATTTCCAAAATGACAAGTGGGAGGAAAAGTAGACCTCGAAGAAAATTCGAGTCGAACAACAACTCTAGAGAATGCTCAAGATGACATTCAGGATGAAACTCAGAGATCTTTAGAAGAATCTGGTGAGAATCATGGTCAATCTAGAAATGTTACCCCGCGTAGATCGCAAAGATATAGATCTCAACCGGAAAGGTACCTTAGGTATTTTGACGAACGAGAGCTATGACGTTCTATTACTTGAAAGTGATGACCTGCGACTTACAAGCAAGCTATGACGAGCCCTAGCTCCAAGCAGTGGCAAGAAGCCATGCAATCTGAATTAGACTCCATGTCTGAAAACCAAGTATGGGATTTGGTCGATTTGCAGATGGCTACCAAGCCATTGGAAGCAAATGGGTTTTCAAACTGAAAAAGGACAAGGATGGGAAACTTGAAGTTTTTCAAAGCTAGATTGGTTGCAAAAGGTTACAGGCAAGTCCACGGTGTGGATTACGATGAAACCTTTTCACCAGTTGCACTGCTAAAGTCTATTCGAATAATGTAGCAATCGCTGCATATTACGATTACGAAATATGGCAGATGGATGTCAAACTTGCTTTCTTAAACAGGCGTTTTAACAGAAACTGTGTTTATGACACAGCCTGAAGGTTTTGAGGATTCCAAAGAATGCTAAAAAGGTATGCAAGCTAAGAAGTCAATCTACGGATTGAAGCAGGCATCCAGGAGCTGGAATATACGTTTTGATGAAGCAGTCAGTGACTTTGGTTTCATCAAGAACGCAGGACGAATCTTGTGTATACAAGAAGGTCAGTGGGAGCAAAATTGCTTTCCTAGTATTATATGTCGACGACATATTGCTTATCGGAAATGACATTCCTATGTTGAACTCTGTCAAGATTTGGCTTGGGAAATGTTTTTCGATGAAGGATTCTAGGAGAAGCACAGTAATATTGGGCATCAAGATTTACAGAGATAGATTCTAAAAAGATGATTGGACTTAGTCCAAGCACTTATATCAATAAGGTGCTTGATAGGTTCAAGATGGCGGACTCCAAGCGAGGCTACCTACCCATGTCTCATGGAATGACTCTAAGCAAGACTCCAGTGCCCAAAAACACTTGATGAGCGTAGACGAATGGATGGGTTCCATATGCATCATTGATTGGTTCAATAATGTATGCTATGATATGTACACGCCCCGGATGTTGCGTACGCACTCAGTGCTACGAGCAGATACCAGTCAGACCCAGGAGAGGCGCCATGGACTGCTGCCAAGAACATTCTGAAGTACCTGAAAAGGCACAAAGATGACTTCCTGGTCTATGGTGGAGATGATGAATTAATTGTTAAAGGCTATACGGACGCAAGTTTCCAAACCGACAAAGATGATTTCAGATCACAGTCTGGGTTGTCTTCTGCCTCAACGGAGGAGCAGTATAAGCTGGAAAAGTGATAAGCAAAGCACCACTTGCGGATTCTCAACTGAAGCGGAGTACATTGTGCACATAGAAGCAGCAAGGAAGCTATATGGCTTAAGGAAGTTCATAGGAGAACTTGGTGTAGTCCCCTCCATTAAGGACCAATAGCCCTGTATTGTGATAATAACGGAGCTATTGCACAGGCAAAAGAGCCTAGACACCCAAGAGGAGTCAAGCATTGTACTTCGTAGATTTCACCTTCTACGAGAGTTCGTTGAAAGAAAAGAAGTCGAGATAAGCAAAATTGGAACTGATGACAACATATCAGATCCCATTAACTAAACCTCTGCCGCAAGCGAAGCAAAACTCGCACACTGCAGCTATGGGAATCAAGCCTATTGGAGAATGGCTTTGATGTCTCTGTTTAATGTTTTAAAGTTTTAGAGTTTAAATCTTTGTAAAACATTATTGGTAATCATTCACAATAAATGAAAGAAATTCATTTTTCCATTTAATTTGTGGTTTATTAAACTGATGAGTCCCTTCAACTTGACGATATATTCACGATAGACTGTCAGGACAGTCCTGTGACTAAGAAATGTCTATCAAGTGAACTTGAATGTCAAAGGTTGTGAAAATGGTCCCTAATCGGAGTTTTCTATAAAATTGGACGCATAGAAAACGTTAGACGATTAGAAGTGCAAGATGACTAGTAGTTCTGTTTCTTGAACTATGTGACATGGTAATTTCATAATCATTTGCATAGATACTTACTTTGGGAAGGACTAGTATCGGACAAGACCTATGAAACTTTACTGTAAGAGATGAAAGTCTGTCATAAGTAAATTTCATTAAATTATTAGACACTAAATCCTCAATACCTGAGTGATTTGAAGATTACTTGTTTGAGAAACTGGTTGCTTTGACGTTGACAACCGTTCGCACCGTAAAGGCGGCTATAAAGGCAACGCTCAGGTAATCACCTATCAAACGAAGTCTAATCTCAAGATCGCAAGATTGGGATTGTCCTCCCATAAATCGGGATGAGATGCTAAAAGTTGTACAAGGCCACTAGGAGAGCTAGAAATGTTGAATGCATGGCCGTGCTCGGATGAATCATAGGCTATGATTATCTGTTTATTTGATCAGTTGAACTCTGAAACGAGGAACACCTCTGGACATATAAGGATGACAACTCTTACCTTATGTTCAAGAGCAAGCATCGAGCGACAAAGGAATTAGGAAATGCACACTTGTCCCTAAGGACAAGTGGGAGACTGAAGGAAATAATGCCCTTGGTCCAAGTATGCATTCTATGTTAAGTCTAATAAATGCGGTTCAGTATTAATTAACAAGTTAATAATTCAGGTGAGATCAATGTGAGCTGAATGCCTAGCTAGAGGCCGCTCAGTTCAAGGGAATTATGATATTAATCCACAGCTTACTCTTGACTGAACCCGTAGGGGTCACACAAATAGTACGTAAACGGATCAAGTATTTAATGGCCTTAAATACTCCATCTATGAATATTCGGAACCGACGGATCTTGGTTTCAGTGGGAGCTAAGATCGTCACAGGCAAGAAATGAATACTCCGGAAACGATGATATTGCCGGAAACGGAAATATGGATCGTATCGGAAATATGAATATTATCCAAGTCGTAGATGTTGCCGGAAACGGAAACATGGTACGTATCGGAAAATATTATTGGAAATGGAAATATTACCAGAATCGGAAATATTGCCGGAAACGGAAATATTGTCAGAATCGGAAATATTACCGGAATCGGAAAATAATTCCAGAAACGGAAATGTTAAATATTTGTTCGAAACGGAAATTAATTCCGGAATCGGAAATATTAAAATTGTTCGTATCGGAAATAGATTCCGGAAATGGAAATTTAATCGGAAGCGTATCGTACGAATTAGCATCGGACGAGGCTTGCCGGACGAAGGCCCAGCACGAAGCCGGGGCCATCGCCCAGCAAGCATGCGCGCCACAAGCCCAGCCAAGGCAGCGCCCAGGCCTACCGCAAGGCAGGCCCAGCGCGCGCCAAGGGCCACGGCTGTGTGGGCCGTGCTGCGCGGGCTGCTGCTCGCACGCGCATGGGCAGCCCTTGTGGCTGCCGTGTGTGTGTGAGTTTGTGCTCATGCGTGATTCCTGAATCTGCAAGAGTCAGTGTATGATTAAATGTCTATTCCTAATGGATAAATTAATTAAATAGAATTCATGTAGGATTCTAATTCCAATTAATTCGCATCTACTAGGATTACGATTCCTTTTCCATAACTCTATAAATAAAGGCCTAGGGGTCATAATTTATACACAAGTTTCAAAGTATTCAAAAGTGAGTTTTTTGAAAGAAAATTAAAACACATCTTGCTCATAAAAGTGCCGAATTTTCTAGTACCTTAAGGGCGATTCTAATTGGTCAATCTTAAGGCGGATCCGGACGTGCTGTGGACTATCTACGGAGGGACGACACTTGGAGTCCTAAAAGACTTGTTCTTGTTCGGTTCGGGCGCAGCTAGGGAGGGCACGCAACAAAGAGTATGCATCTAAATTATGCTATATGATTATGTGTAAATAATATGTTTCCTGGGTTAATGGTTGTTTCCGCATGATTTATGTAATGTCATATGTATCATAACTAACAACCAGAGGAGTGTATTCGTTGAATTTGCCTCGCTTTTCAGTTCTGAACTCACTACCCTTCCTCTGACTGCCCGTGCCAATCTTTTCTGGGCTGCTGATTTTCTCTTTTGTCTGGGTATTCTTTCTTGTACGGCTCTTTTCTGCTCTGACTACCGTAATTGTTCTCACTTGCTACATATCGTCGTGAGGTTGCTCTGCCAATCTCTTCACTTTTTATAAACTCATTTGCCTTCCCCAGTACCTCTGCCAGGGTTGTGAATGACTTCTGCCCAGATAGCTCTTGAATTCTCCATCCCGCAAACCAGTCATCATAGCCAGGACTGCTACCTCTTGCTGTAACTTGGGTATATTCGATGCTCCATATTGAATCTGGATATGTACTCCCTCAGAGATTCCTGAGGTCCTTGGATGACTGACATCAGCTCCCCTGTCATCCTTTCTCTGGCAATGTTTGCCACATATTGGGTGCGAAACAAGATGGCTAACTGCCGGAAAGAGGTTATAGTGCCCTTGGGTATTTTACCGAACCAGCTCTGTGCTATCCCCTCCAGAGTGGAAGGGAAGACCTTACACCACATAGAGTCTGTGTTGGTATATAGCATCATGTGTCCTCCAAAGGCAGAGAGGTGATTCGTTGGGTCTGACTTTCCGGAATATTTGCAGGTGGGCATTTTTATCTTTTCCATTTTTTCCGAGAGTATCTCATCACAGAAGGGGGAATTATCAGGTTTAACTATTGCTCGGGTGGGATTTGGCATACCTGACCCGGAGTGGTGTCTCTGGCTGGGTGCTTGTTCGGTCCTTGCTCTGGGTTGAGCTCTGCTAGGCGTGATACTTTCTGCCTCATATTCTTGGCTGTCAGCCCCTTCCATCTCCTGCTGCAGATTCCTCCTCCAGACGTTTGGACTGTTTTGGGGTCTGGGACGTTTCTCCTCTACTCAACCTCAACCTCTGGGGCTGTCCTCATGACCTGGGCTTGTGGTGTTGTCTGAGTAAGGAAGGTCAGGACTTCTATGGCTGTGCGCATCTGGTCGGGTGAGAATTGTGCCCCCAACCGTGCTAGTGAGGCACTGGTTGGAACTGGGATGCCCTGGCCCTGGCTAGGGGTTGCCATAGCTCTGGGTTGTGGTGTCTCTCTAACGGACCAAGACTCTGAGGCATGCCGAACAAAGGTACGTTGTGGTTCTCTGGTTGTTTCTTGAGGTGGGTGGTTCTATCTGCTGGACTATCGGTTCGCTTGACTCAGTCATTTTGTGAGAGGGTAGGTCTTTTTGAGGCAAGGTCTGGGAAGTCCCCTCCTTCTAGCGCCACTTGTTCCGAGTGTGGAACTGGGAGGACGTTCCGAAGTACCTCTGTTCCGAGTGTGGAACTGGGAGGACGTTCCGAAGTACCTTGGCCCTGTCAAGCAGAGCAAACGTGAGCTAACCTCGGGGGTTTAACCGAGGAAACCCCCTCCGATGCCTAAGTCAGCAAATAGATAAGAAGTCTTTAGAGAGGGAATATAGAGAGAAGGTGGAGCAAGTACCGTGTGTAAGAATGTGTCCCATCATGAATGATGTGGGTGCTATTTATAGGCGTACTATTCTGTACTTTGGCCTACTTAGATGCCGCCACGTGTATGACGGCGATGTACTTTATTCCTTGTCGTTGTCGTTTAGCCTGCAGGTCCTTTCTTGGACTGATGCAGCCTTGCCTAGCTCTGCTCTGTGTCTTTACACGTGATCTGGGGAGGTTTGATCTGCCTGGGCTGCATATACTTGGCTTGGGGTTTAGAGTCTTTCTTTGACTTGGGTGTGCCCTGGGTGTCAGGGTTTGCTCTGTTGTTGATGTTCTGTCCTCTCTGGATATGATCCCGTACAACTAGTCCCTCAAGAGTAGAGCTGACCTTTTAAGTCAGGTCTGCTCTTCTGTCCTTGATCTGGATGTGACCCCGTACAATATGGATGTTATCATTCGTACTTGTTATATGTGATTAGGGAGGAATTGAAGAAATTGTGAAAAGTTCCTAGCAAAATCCCATTGGAAATGAGAAAAAGTCAGACTGGTGATAAAGCTAGTTAAATTACATCCTCATTTGGTTTTATGTGTTTGAGTTATTGCATTTAGGGATCTCACATGTTATGTCACTCATAAGTAAAGCAAAAATTGAATAAAGTACAAGTAAACAAGAAGCGAAGAGATTGTCCCTCCGGATTTTAATGGCGAAATTCATGAGGCTATACATTTGATTGGTAGTAACAGCAGTTGCACAAAACATAGTGCGATGATATTTCAGGTATTGGCTTCCAAATAAAAGGAGCTCTAGTATCTGGATGTATAATTACAGGCTCCAAACAAAGAGATTCACACGACTCTGAACTTGTGTGGCAGTAAAAGCCAAGCCATCTACTTGGCGCTGGAAAAGGCTCTTCTTGAAGCTAGACGAAGAAGGTGGATCACATGGAGATTACAATACTGGATAAGAATCACATTGAGGCAATCATGGAGATTGAGAAGAGCACCAAATTTAAAGAGTGCACGAACGTGCGGAAAAAAATATGGGCTATCATACCTGATTTTCATTATCTTAGTATTGATAGTTAGTTCCTGTTTACAGAAGAAGATGCACTATGTGGAAAATGAGCCTTGAGTGGGGGTTAACTCTCTTTTGTTCACTTGTCAAAAAAGTTGGTCAGGTTTCGATGCCTACTGTAGGTCGAATTGTGGAGATTTACGTGTTAATTATGGAAATTTCCAATTTTGGAGATTCAACCTTTGTCATTATCGAATTGCATTCTAGTAGGTGATTTGATTCTAATTTCAATTTTCAGTTACTTTAATTGGGTTTTCAATTGAATTTTATGTGTTTTACTTGATTTTCGTTTTATTTTGCTTGAATCAGGGTTCTGTATTAGATATCATAGAATTGGATAAATTCAAGAATCGATTTGAGTGATTTCATTGAATCTGTGATTTATCTTTTCCTTTCATGAATATGCAAGTAGTTTACAAGTGTGAGTTCGGTTATATTTGCGATTTTCTGCTCCTGGTTCATTATTCTGCTGGTTTGATGACTGATGCAGTTTGTATTTTGAGTACTAACAATATCTGTGATTTTCAAGGTTGATTGTTTTGACTCTCACAGGTTGATAACTAACAACATCGTTTCAGGTTTGGAAAAGGTTATACTAATACAGACCTTTTTCTTACCATTCTTATTCAAGTTTAAGAATATCTAGGATACACCAAACATGGGACAGAGAGAAGATTGGTTCTCCTTTCCTGTTACAAACGGATTCTCTCTGAAAAACTAGACCGTTCAATTACTAAGATAAATCTCGATCATTCCTTGGTTAACATCATATGTTGTCGGATTTTGCTCTGTTTTTTGACAGGCTAAATCGCACTCCTATCAAAGATAAACCTAACATTCACCAACTAAAATATAGCAAGGAAGCAGGGATCGTATCCACAGGGAAACAGGCGTTCTTTCTACTATTAAATTACTAATCTAGACTACTGGTAAAAGAGTTGGATTGGTTTGTATATTAAACTAAAACAAGTAATCAAATTCGAAAATAACAATATTAAAGGAATCTAGGGCAGCGTTCACCATAAATACAGACCAGGATTGGACAACGGACAATACAATCAATTAACAATCATAACTAGGAAAACATGCATCTCTCGAATCTTATGAATTCCTTAGGATAGAACAACTAGCGGGCTCTCGCTACGTACTAGAAATAATTCCTATCTAATAGCCACAGACCAAAACATCAGATTATACCTCTCGGCGCATAATCTAAGGTAATCAAACTCAAATCAAAATAGTCCGGCCCGAACAGAATTGACGAGCAATAATAATAAGCTTTAGAAATTATAATCAATCAATCAATAATCAAGTCCCACATATAATCCCATCATGCATTCATGGATCCCCTAAACCCTAGAAATTAAACTACTCACTCATGATAATAAATAACAAAGCAATTAACATAATGGAAAACATGATTAAAGCAATGAATTAAATTAGAGCAAGAAATAATACCGAATTAAAGGACAATAGAATAATAAGTTTGAATCTTTGAGTAAAATTAAAACTAAGTGTTTGGAGAAAATAGAGAGCACTAAGATAAACTAAGTAATAGAAACTAGAATAAAGATGTCCTACAAAATAATAAAGGCTAGCTTATATAGTTTGCCAAAATAACATTAAAACGGAAAAGAAACCACGCGATTTTTGACATTTTTCTTCTTTTCTGTGCGCGCCCGATCGGGCGCTCATCGCCGATCCGGATCGGGCGAAATGCGATTCCCATTTTCTTTGACTTTTTCCAACCCAGAATCATCTCAAACCCTCGAACTGACGTCATCTCCAACCGCCCGATCGGGCGGAATTTCTCCCGATCGGGCATTTGACTCGCCCTTTGTGTCGATCGGGAACCGTCGCCCGCTTGGGCGATTTTCAAACATTTTCCTTGAATCGACACGCGCCCGATCGGGCGCTCCTCGCCCGATCCAGATCGGGCGAAACGCAAGCTACTCCGTTTCAGCTTAAATTCAACTTTTTCGAACTTGGAGCCTTAGACCTGCACATCATTAAACGTCATAACCGTAAAATACCCTCTTCTCACCTCTCTAACACCAAAAACTACAATGATGCACACACTTGCTCTAAAATTATACTAAACACACAAACGAAAGCATAAAGTACACTACGAAAGCAAATAAATGGATAGTGGCGCGGGAAGTGACAGACCACGACCCCGATCATGAATACGGTGCCCACCGTTCACCGAGCTTTCGGCCTTTCGGGTCTCAGCATCATCAAATCGTACCTCCTTTCGAACCCATGCCGAAGAGTTCATACTCCGATCACCTCCATCTGCAAAACAATTTGAAACATGCGCTTTTTCCGAAGGATTGTTGGAGTTAGTATGAGTCAATTTAGTATTAAAATAATCATTAGAAACATTGACTCCAAAACATGACTCCTCTACCATAGGGCTCTTAGCAACATGGGTTAAATTGAAAGTACCTTGTCATCCCCCACATTTAAGGTCAGCTTGCCATTCTTGACATCTATGATTTCCCCCGCAGTGTGTAGGAAAGGTCGACCTAAAATAATAGGAATCTGCCTGTCCTCTTCCATGTCCAACACAACAAATCAACAGAATAAAAAATTTACCTACTCTAACAGACACATCTTCTAAAACACCTAGGGGGTATTTTACAGATCTATCAGCCATTTGTAGAGTTATGTTGGTAACTTTTAAATCACCCATGTTCAACCTAGTACATACAGATAGGGGCATGACACTAACACTGGCACCTAAATCACATAAGGCTTTGTCATAAAAGGTTTCCAATATTACACGGGATAGAGAAACTCCCGGGGTCCTTCAACTTGGGTGGAGACTTATTTTGTAGTAAGGCACTTCACTCTTCAGTGAATGCAACAGTCTCCACCTCAATAAATGCTCTCTTCCTAGTCAAGATGTCTTTCATGTATTTAGCATATGCAGGTACTTGAGTAATTAATTCAGTGAAAGGGATTGTTACCTGCAGATTCTTACCACTTCTAAGAACTTACCAAACTGCTTGTCTAGCTTGTTCTTAGCTGACGGTGAGGGAAGGGAAGTTTGATAGGTGGAACTTGTATCTCAACTTTCTTCTCAACCCTTGTGCTAGCCTCCTTCTCCTTGACCACTTTATCACTTTCCTCTGGCACAGCACCACTGACAGGGACTTCAACCTCTTCTTCAATAATCATAGGCGGCCCATCATACTCATATCCACTCCGCAAAGTGACAGCATTTACAGACTCTCTGGTCACAGGTTGTGAAGGGAGTTGACCTTTGGGTCTCTCTGCAAGAGTAGTAGCCATTTTGTGCCAACTGTTTATCCATGATCTTGTTATGAGCAGTGAGGGCATCGATTTTGGCATCCTTTTCGCTCAGAGACCTCTGCAATTCCAACATCATATTCCTCATCTCTACAAGCATGGATCAGGTTGTGTGGGTTGAGGTTGTGGAGGAAAACCAGGTGGTCCACTAGGCTGCGGGTTGTAGTTACTCCGCGGTTGGTATGACTGTTGTGGTGGTGGTCGGTACTGTTGTTGTGGTGGTGGAGGGTGTTGAATCTGATGGGGGTTCTGGACATTAGTACTCCTATATGATAGTAGGAGGTTGTTTTTATACCCCTCATTGTAGAGTTGGAGTACGGATTGTTCTGCTTGTAGGACTGGAATGCATTGCATTGTTCGATAGAGCTCCGGCATTCCTGTGCATAATGGCCTTGCATCCCACAACTATTACAGACATTGGCAGATTGGGCACTCATTGCAGTGACACTAGCATGTGGGTGGATTGTGAAGATGCGATCCGTATATTATCCAGCTTGTGATGTAGGGCAGTTAGCTGAGCAGTAAGTTGTTCAATAGAATTCATCTCATGCTTAACACCCCGGTCGGCAAAACCTCTAGGATTCCTATATTGGGCACTATGGATGGCCATCTCCTCAATCACCTCTAAAGCTCTAGGCACCTCTAGTTGCATAAATCTCCCACTGGCAGCTGAATCCAAAAGACACCTAGACTCATTACCCAGACCATTATAGAACTGCTGAACCAGGAACAGTCATCCAAACCATGATGCGGGCACTCTCTCTGCAAGTCCTTGAATCTCTCCCAACTTTGAACAAACTCTCATCTGCTTGTTGAGACACTAGTAGAAAAAACCCTTATTGCAGCGGGCTTTTAGACCCCTGTTGCAGCGTACATCGTATGCTGCAACTGGGGGGCCTGCAACAAGTCTGAACTTGTTGCAGCGTACAATGTTCGCTGCTAAAAGGGGTTTTTTGCAGCGTACATATGTATGTACGCTGCAACAAGTGCCAAAAAATTGGCAAAAATTTGGACTTGTTGCAGCGTACATATATATGTACGCTGCAAAAGACTCAACTTTTTGCAGCGTACATTTATTTGTACGCTGCAACAAGTCTGAAATTTTGCGAATTTTTTTTCCCTTGTTGCAGCGTACAATATATGTACGCTGCAACAAAGCACTTTTGGCGGGAAAATTCTAATTTTTTTTAGGGATACCTAGAGTGCCTTGCACCAAATATAGAAACCTGTCAAAACAATAATAGAATAACGCAACTGGAGTTTTGTATACTATATATCCCAAAACCAAAGTGCACATATTACATTTAAATATATGTTCCAATTTCAACATAAACATACATTTTAATATAAAATTTATTCTATAACAACTAAATCAACTCGATCCCTCAGACGAGCTGTCTTCTCAGGTGGGAAATATTTAACATAGAACGCAAGGGCCAAGGAATTCCAATCGGTGATTTTCATAGCTACGCGGTTGAGACTGTTAATCCATAGCTTTGCCTTCCCACTCAATGAAAATGGAAAGAGTATCCCCATAGTCTGCTCCGGTGTTAAATTCTTCTTCTTAATGGTGGCACAATACTGAATGAAAGACTGAATATGGAGATTGGGGATCTTCACCCTTTTCCCCACCGAATTGGTGTCTCTTGATCATGTTTATCAGCTGGGGTTCGATCTTGAAATTTTCGACCGCAATGGAAGGCATGATTGCCTTGGGAAGCATAGACAGACTTGGTTTAGAATAGTCTGTAAGCCTTGGCACAAGTGGGGGTGGCGGTGGTGGTGCTTGGTCACCCATCTCGATTGCTAATCAGATAGTCGGATTCAGAGTCAGAATAGTCTCTCAACTGTTCAACGAATCTACGCCGTCTACGAAAGGTCCGTTCAGGTTCAGGATCGAACGAATTGAAGTCAGATCGCTGGTATGGACAATCCTGGGCATAAACAAGCAAAAACTAGAAAACAGTTGTGAGATCCGATCTCAAGGAACGGGAGTCCCTTGAGAAGTAACAAACAATAATCTAGAAAAACAATTAATCACAGAAAATAAAACCGTTTCCTCGGCAACGGCGCCAAAATTTGACAGGCTAAATCGCACTCCTATCAAAGATGAACCTAACGTTCACCAACTAAAATATAACAACGGAAGCAGGAATCGTATCCACAGGGAAACAGGCGTTCTTTCTACTATTAAATTACTAATCTAGACTACTGGTAACAAGAGTTGGATTGGTTTGTATATTAAACTAAAACAAGTAATCAAATCGGAAAATAACAATATTAAAGGAATCTAGGGCAGCGGTTCACCATAAATACAGACCGGGATTGGACAACGGACAATACAATCAATTAACAATCATAACTAGGAAAACATGCATCTCTCGAATCTTATGAATTCCTTATGATAGAACAACTAGCGGGCTCTCGCTACGTACTAGAAATAATTCCTATCTAATAGCCACAGACCAAAAACATCAGATTTATACCTCTCGGCGCATAATTTAAGGTTAATCAAACTCAAATCAAAATAGTCCGGCCGAACAGAATTGACGAGCAATAATAATAAACTATAGAAATTATAATCAATCAATCAATAATCAAGTCCACATATAATCCCAATCATGCATTCATTGATCCCCTAAACCCTAGAAATTAAACTACTCACTCATGATAATAAATAACAAAGCAATTAACATAATGGAAAACATGATTAAAGCAATGAATTAAATTAGAGCAAGACATAATACCGAATTAAAGGACAATGGAATAATAAAGCTTGAATCTTGATTAAAATTAAAACTAAGTGTTTGGAGAAAATAGAGAGCACTAAGATAAACTAAGTAATTAGAAACTAGAATAAAAGATGTCCTACAAAATAATAAAGGCTAGCTTATACAGTTTGCCCAAAAATAACATTGAAAACGGAAAAGAAACCACGCGAAAAAGCTGCAGAGGTTGGCGTCGCCCGATCGGGCGACGCTTCGCCTGATCGGGCGAAGTGCTCGATAGTCGGCCCGATCGGGCCAAATTCCGCCCGACCGGGCGGTTTGAAATAAGCTCAGAACAGCTCCAGAAGGCCGCCCGATCCGGACCGGGCGAAGTGCGCCCGTTCGGGCGCGCGTTGAAGACTTCAATTCTTTCTTCCTTTCGCCCGATGGTCGCATTTCGCCCTCAGCTCACAGGGAGATTTGCAATCTTCAATATCCTTCGCCCATATTACCGAGTCTAACTCTCGGGGCTCAACCATAAGCATCTAAGGCTCCCGAAAGTCGACGATAAAGGTCCCGAACTTCCTCGGGCTCGTGTAGTGGCCTAAATCAACACAAAACGGATCTAAAAAGACCAATTTCTCATTATCAACCTGAAACTCAAGGCACACTAAATAACACATATTAGTATTAAAATGGCTCCTAAGAGCTCATTTGACACAAAAAAGTACTAAGGGACGGGGGTGAAACACTATATAAAACACACATATCATTTTTCACCCAATTAAACAGGTATGCATCTTCTGTGAGAACTCATTGAACATCATTTCAAAAGACAACGGGACAGCTGCTCCTGTACCCACAGAATAACCAAAGGGAATAGATTTTGTGGCTGGTGACATAAGAAACAAAAAATTTACTCATTTGCACAAATGAGTAATTTATTTTTCTCATTTGATTCTATTTAAAAACACTAACCTACTAGCTCAATAGGTAGAGCATTGTGCAAATGCACAATAGATGTGGGTTCGAATCCCACGTAGGTCAATCTTTACTTTTTGTTCGAGAGGACATCATTTAGCACAGGAGATATCCATGATTACTCTGCTCAGTTAGTTGAGATTGGCCAGAAGATTATTGAGAAGATTGCTTCGAGAAGGCAAGCCTTCGTCACCTAAATGACGAGGAAAGGAAACGACTCTTGCAATTTGTTGTTGTTGGTGGAGGGCCAACAGGTGTGGAGTTTGCAGCTGAGTTGAACAACTTTGTTGGAGAAGACTTGGCAAAACTCTTCCCTTCTCTTAAAAAACTTGTCAACATTACCCTTGTTGAGGCAGGAGATCATATACTGAACATGTAAGCTGCTGCTACAGTTAACTTTTTTACTACATTTGCCTTTATCTTATGTGGTATATGGGCATATGGTTAAGCAAAATTAGTATGATCATGCATATATTGGCGCATTCTTCTTATCGCATGGTCCTCTCTTAACATTCAGGTTTGATAAAAGAATCACTGAATTTGCTGGAAAAAAAAATCAAGAGAGATGGCATAGATCTGAAACTTGGTTCAATGGTGACAAAAGTGACAGATAAGGATATTTCTACAAAGGACAGGGCCACAAGTAAGACTCATTACATACCTTACGGGATGGTTGTTTAGACTACAGGAATTGGAACTCGCCCTGTAGTCATGGAATTCATGAAGCAAATTGGTCAGGCAAATTACTTTGATGGTCTTGCAACTCCACTAAACTGCGTGTAACTATGATGTGGATAGTTTGTTTTATTGGTGGGTAAATGGCAGACTAACAGACGTGACTAATATCGAGAAAAATTTACTGTAGGTCTGAAGAATAAAGTGACAGATTTTCCGAAACTAAACATGAAAACACAAACTTAGGTAAATAAACAGTAACCAATTACCAAAACCTGCATTCCATAACCAAAAGCTTCAAGCCATGATTTATGAACATCCTTCTTTTTTGTTTTGTTTGAGAGTTCAAACAGATTGATACAGCTCAGTATGCAGCAGCAACAGGCACATCAACACCATTTACCTCAGCGGCAATAGTAATCTTCTCAACAGGCACGAGGGGCATGTAATTGGTAACTATATAACCCATCTCAGCACCAACTTTCACAGTTTGGTTTTACTTCTCAGAGCACAGGGCTGTTGTGGGAACAACTAACTCAGCCACCTTAGGGAAAAGGGAAGGCGGTTGAGTGACCGCCATGCTAAAACAACATACTACTCATTTAAAAACAATGAGCAAATGTTTAAAATCCGAACATTAATATTTGCTCATTTAGAAACAATGAGCAAAAGTTAAAAGTTCGGATTTTAATATTTACTCATTTAGACACAATGAACAAAATTTTAAAATCCGAACTTAATATTTGCTCATTTAGACTCAATGAGCAAATCCGAAATTTAATGAAACTATGATATTTGCTCATTTAGACACAATGAGAAAAGTTTAAAGTTCGGATTTTAATATTTTCTCATTTAGACACAATGAGCAAAATTTTAAAATCCGAACTTTAATATTTGCTCATTTAGACTAAATGAGAAAAATTTCAAATCTAAACTATAATATTTGCTCATTTATAAACAATGAGCAAAAATTTAAAGTTCGGATTTTAATATTTGCTCATTTAGACACAATGAACAAAACTTTAAAATCCGAATTTTAATATTTGCTCATTTAGACACAATGAGCAAAAATATAAAATCAAAACTATAATATTTGCTCATTTATAAACAATGAGAAAATGTTTAAAATCCGAATTTTAATATTTGCTCATTTAGACACAATTAGCAAAAATTTAAAATCGAAACTATAATATTTCTCATTTAAAAACAATAAGCAAATGTTTAAAATCCGAACTTTAATATTTGCTCATTTTTTATAGTTTATACAAATGAGCAAATATTTTTGCTCATTTTTAAAATTTTAAAGTTCGGATTTGTTAGTATTGAAAACTTTTGCTCATCGTTTCTAAATGAGCAAATTTCAGATTTGTTAATATTGAAATTTTTTGCTCATCGTGTCTAAATGAGCAAATAAATTTGCTCATTTTTTATAGTTATACAAATGAGCAAATATTTTTGCTCATTTTAAATTTTAAAGCTCGGATTTTTTAATATTGAAAACTTTTTTTCATCGTGTCTAAATGAGCAAATAAATTTGCTCATTTTTATAGTTCTACAAATGAGCAAATATTTTTTGCTCATTTTTAAAATTTTAAAGCTCGGATTTGTTAATATTGAAACGTTGCTCATCGTGTCTAAATGAGCAAATAAATTTGCTCATTTTTAATAGTTATACAAATGAGCAAATATTTTTGCTCATGTTCAAATTTTAAAGCTCGAATTGTTAATATTGAAAACTTTTGCTCATCGTTAATAAATGAGCAAATAAATTTGCTCATTTTTTATAGTTTACACAAATGAGCAAATACTTTTTGTATTGTTTTATTTACTTTTGAGTTTTGGGTTAATATTATTGTCATTATCTGTTAACTAGCTGCCGGGAGCTGCTTGATCTTATTTGTTTTGATGAATTGATGATATATAAAAGAACACAAGTCTCATGAATACTTCAAAATTTATGCTAAAAAATGATAATATAAGTTCTGTAGACTCATAGTAGTTACATATGACGAACTAACAGACGATGTTGACATGTAGTATCATACTATATTTGATTACATACTGATCTCCTTGGAACAACAGAGGTCTTACATTTTGAGAACAAATACACTGAAATAGAAAGCTATAGGATAAATTCTTTTGCAAGAATGCAATAATTAATATTCTGTCTGTAGTATACAAGCTTGGTAGAAGAAAAGAGGCTTGAACACATTTAACCGATTAGTGCGATCCCTTGAACTAAGAGGGCATTGGCGAGAACCTGGTTTGCAGCTTCTGAGGATGCACACTGTCCTAAAACACGTACTGAGTGGCGTTGCTGCATGTTCCTACAGACTTTGGATTGCATAGAAGTGATGTTGTCTCTATAGTTCCTGTCCCACATCATCCCTTCCTGGACTCAGAAAATCCTACATAAAAAGAAAAAGAGTTAAGAGAAATCGTTGATTAAACCAAACATATGATGTTAATGAAAGATTTGATTACTTGATTTAGAGGGATATTGTACTAAATCATAGAGAGGCTTGTAAATGTCGAAAATAACAAGGTTAAGGTCATGGAGCTTCTTAGACAGCTTATTGGCAGCAGCATTGAGCTTCCTATTGAATCCTTGCGCGTCTCAGTTGAGCCTTGAAACACACCCACCTTGATGAAACCCAAATAGAGTGATGGTTGCAGGTACACAGCCTAATGGGGAAGTGAAGTTGCCCCAATCTTTCTTGCTCCTAATCCATACAGCTCCAGTAGGTCAACACTTAGCATCATTAGTTTGTCTGATTTGGTGATCTCCTTAGTCCGCAATCAGCTGTCACATTATCCTAATTTATCATAACTATGATTTCTGTAATATAACTAAAAATCCATTAGAGTTCTGTTTCTTTTTAATTAGCTTAATATCTCGAATTAAAATTCATATGAATGAGCATGTGACCATTATATTAAGACCGAGAAAGTACTATAGGCCCACAACTAAACGGATGATACTTGGACAAGTAGCAATATTATTGACCTTATTGGTTTAAATAAACCCAACAAACTTAGTATATGTACAGTTAAACAATTGTTATTTCCTGAAAACCCGTCCTATCAACTTAAACCAACAACTAAGAGGGCCAAAAGGATACATTAAGATGTTGGTAGGCTGCAAGCTAAAGATCAGATTTACAGTTGTTTACAGGAAAACACATTTACATACATGAGCAAATCAGATTTATGAAATGTGCTCATGTATGTAGGCTCAAGCACTCGTTACTTTATTACTTATCGCACCTAGCATGAATAAGCTATAGAGCAATATTCTCAGATGGATGGCTAAGCTATAGAGTACTAATGGTGAAGATTGTGCGGCCAGATTGTTAGCATGAAAGCCACAGATTTTGTTGGCTTGTTTCTGATACAAGCTCCTTGTTTGCAGAACTTATTTCCTTTGTTAGTTCGTTATTTATTGCGTGACTGATTTACTTTTGTTATCTGAATAAAACTGTTAATTCTTTCGAAATATAAAGATACATCCACACACCATGTATCCCATTGTTCACAAATTCCTTCCTGTCCGGTGTCAACGGAAAAAGTCGTTGATAACCTTCTTATCAGGTACATTGGATACAATTTGTAGAAGCAATTTCATTTATCCCTCCCATATTTAGCATTTTCTGCTACCAAATCCTTTGAAGAGTATTGCCCAAACAACTTCACTAGATTTAATCAAGTCATTCAACTTATTCCTACTTTTAAGATACTCTAGTAAAACTTTGATAAATAAACTTCTGGTGAGTTTATGTGGGGGCTAAACAAGGAGCGCTAAGCAAGGGGCTAAGATTTCTTGCATTAGTAATAAGAACCAGAAGATTAAGGAGACACAAGCTTACAAAATAGGCTAGTATTTCATATATACGTACCATAAAGCACCACATGATTCATAAACTATGAAATTTTCTCATAATTTAATTGCTCATTTATGCAAACATGAGCAAATTAGCAAAAGTTGTTCAAATTTGCTCAATATTCCAATTGCTTAAACAAAAACACATACCATATCATATTTTTGGATGAATGTGCAACATTTTGAACTAAAATGCACTCCCTTTTTTGGTGCTTAAACCCCCACTTTACAAAATCCAACAACAGGACTTAAACCCCCACTTTACAAAATCCAACAACAGGGCTTAAACCCCTACGAAATTCAACATGAGCAAATCCGAATTTAACAATTTCGCAATCAAATTTTACTAATTTTGCAATCAAAATTTACTAATCAATTCAATTTCTCTATCAATTTGTAATTGGTTCAATAATTTCGAAAGCCTAATTTGGAAATTAAAAACTACGGAGTAATTGATTACAACAAAACAGAATAAAATACCTTCATGCTGCCGAGTCGTTGATCTTTTCAGAAATTATGCAATCTGAGACCAGAATTAGGAGAAACAATTGATTTTGAGAGGTCTAATTTCCGCCATGGAAGAGAGCTCAACAAGCAAGGGAGAGAAACGCAGGAAGGAGCAGCGAAAATCGTGTTTTAATTCCTTTAATTGGGGTTCAGTTTTTCTTATTTTCACGCGTCATATCACAAACCTTTGAATTTAATTCGTTTGGACGGTGGAGATAGCTTCTCATTCTTCTCATAGTGATCTTCTCATTGGAGGGGGACCACATAACAGTCCACTTCTATGATGGCTAATCCAATGGCCCACGTCATAAAGGATTATGAAATACTCCGTAACGGAAAAGGACTATAAAAAAAAATTAATGAATTTAACAAATTGGGAAAATAACATTGCGCATAATAATGACCATTATAAAAATAGAAAGTCCAAAATTCCAATAGAGCAGCAGACAATATAATTTGAATCAAAAGAATGGTGCAACCAAAAACTCTGCTCATTTCTTTCTATCTATCTCTGCTCCTGTTTATTGAAACAAACATAATCATGAAGAAGAAGAAGAAGTTGTAAATAGATCGATGTTTCCTGATGATTTTATTTTCGGGGTCTCAACTTCAGCTTACCAGGCATATATTTTTTTTATCTCCCTTCTCATATACGATATACCTTACCTCGCTTCTACAGTTTTGACTATATATGTGGTTTCTATATCTATAATTAATAGTCATGTTGATATATCATAACATTTTAGATGAATTATATAGTTTGAAACGTTGGATGAATGAGGAAAAATATGAGCTAATAATAGAAATTAATTTGTATTCCTATGATTTATTGCAGGTTTGAAGGAGCGTACCTAGAAGATGGAAAGGGCCTCAGTAATTGGATGTTTTCACTCATCTTCCTGGTAATTTGTAATCTGTAGTATATTATTATTCTTTACATATTTTGAATCTGTGTTAATTTTATCTTTTTCTTAATTTAGAAAATAAAACAGAGTAAAATTGCCAAACAGGGCCATTGTTCAATAGTTTTAGTCTTGCTAGCTAGAGAGTAGAGATTGATAGTGCTCCACGAGGAGAAAACCTTACAATATTTTAATACCTTTTATATCTTGGTAGGTGGAGACAACTAGATAAGGCTTACGAGAGTTGTTGAATTAGGTAGGATAAATTGTTTTTTATAACCTAGATAAATTATTACTCCTTCTATTTCTAAATGTATGTAACAATCGATTTTTTAAACTAAGATAAATTATTTTTACCGTCTAAAAAAATTGAAAAATTGTATTTTATCATCTAAAATTTTAAATTTTGTATTTTATACAAGTTTTTATATAAGGCGGTGTTACACAAAAGACCACATTAGTATCATATACGTGAAACAATTGAACCACTAATTAAGCAATGAAACCAATTAGTTAAATAATGGAACTAATTAGTTAAATAGTGGAACTAACTAGTTAAACACTGAAACTAATTAGTTAAGCAATAGAACCAAATAGTTACGCAATCAAAACGGTCTTTCTGGTAAGGCGATCTTACACAAAAATTATCGTGTATTTTACCACCTAAAAATAAATTAAAACTTATTTTTTACCACCTGCTAAAAGGAAAAAAACATATGATATAGTTATTGAGGCCCACTAAGTCAATTTCTCTCCACTTATTTTCAACCCTATATGATTTTCTTTGACTCTTTCACCCTCCTCTCTTTACTACCATTGATTTTGTCGATTTTGTGAATTAATGGGAGGAAAATTAACTGAATTCATGCGAGAGCGAAGCAGGGGAAAAGAAGGGATGTTAAATAGATGAAATTGTGAAAGAAGAGACAATATCAAGATATTACCATTATTATGGCTCCTCACAATAACGATATCATCTAGTTTTCCTTTTAAGGTGGTAAAAAAACAGGTTATATATTTTGTTTTGGTGGTAAAAAAACAGGTTTTGGTTTTTTTAGGTGGTAAAAAACAAGTTTTGGTTTTTTAGGTGGTAAAAAACAAATTTTCGATTTTTTTAGGTGGTTAAAAACAAATTGTCCTTTAAACTATTCATACATTAATTTTGACCATGTTTTTCTTACTAATATAAAAAATAAAATGTTAGTATGTTATTAGATTATTGTTATTAAATTATAATACATAAGCATGTGATGTCATCATTGTGACACGACTTAAATGTCGAATGCTGCGACCTTTATCATTTTGTTTTCAAATATCAATTTTTTAAAAATATAGTTTTTATTATTTATACATAGTACTCCGTAATAGCATAGATTTACTATCAACTAATACATTGACAAATATATCAGTTACAACTCAACCTTTTTTGAATATATTCCTAAACCAAAAGACTCCTCTATCTGGCGTCATAACCTTTGCCAAAGAGAGATTCTGCGCAAAGGTATTCGTTGGAAACTCGGGAACGGCAAATCTATTAATTTCTGGCTTGACAACTGGGTTATCCAGGATAATCTCCTTAGTCACTTAAAATTGAATATCAATACAGTTAATTCGAATCTACGTGTTGCTGATTTCATCCTCCCTACCCACGAATGGGATAGTGATAAATTAAAATCTATAGTTCCTCCCGCCTTAGCTATGAAAATTAAGGGATTACCTATTCCAACTAGAGACCTTGAGGATTCTCCAATTTGGGGAGCTACTTCGACGGGAGAGTTTTCCGTCAAATCGCGACTTGGATAGCTCATGGGTTACCTTTCTCTTCCCATACTTGGAACTATAACTGGATCTGGAGCTTAGACGTCCCACCTAAAATTGCTATTTTTATATGGCAAATTTGCCATAATAGCATTCCTGTACGAAGTACACTCCAGAAACGTAATATCCTGCCTTTTGATGTTTGTCCACTTTGTGATACTTATGCTGAAACTATGAATCATCTTTTCATTCAATGCCCTTCCTCTAAACTCTTGTGGGATCTCCAATTAACTAAACACTGGCTGGATTATTTTATCACCTCCCACGACCTTCTTGAAAATCTAACCCTTCTCAGGAAGTACCCCTCTGATTTATGTAAGTTCACCTTCCTAATTTGGTCCCTTTGGAAGGAAAGAAACGATTGTACCTTCAACAATGCGTCCTTCAACCCATTCCGGGTTTTCTACAAGGCAAACTCTGCTTACCATGAATGGCAATCTCGTCTCCAACTTGACTATCACCAGCTTACGGGCACCCCTATCACTACCCTCAATTCCACCCCTCCACCTCTCCCTTCCCCTCCAATCATGGTTCGCTGGTACCCCCCTCCACTCGGCACCTTCAAACTCAACTTCGACGGCTCCAGTAAATCTTCTTCAGCAGCAGCAGGAATCATCATCCGTAATAATGAAGGAATTTCAATTTCAGCATGTACTTTTAATCTTGGTCAAACTCAAGCCTTCATGGCTGAAGCCATCGCTCTCCACAAAGGTCTACAAGAAGCTAGGCGTCTTCAGATCGATAATCTCCTTATCGAAGGTGATAATCTTCTTATCATTAATGCAGTTAAAGGGGTGTGGTCTACTCCTTGGAAGATCAGTAACATTATTTCTGATATCAAACATCTCCTCACCCTCTTTACCACGTGGGATATCAAGCACATTTTCAGAGAAGCAAATTCGGCTGCAGATTGGATAGCGAATGTCGGTCACCTAATTGTTGGAAATATATATATAGATCCTACTAATAGCCAGAGATAGCTACTATCTTATGTAATGATTACTCAGGAGTGACTCTCATGCGGAGAGGCTCCTAAGTATATTCTCCTTACCTTTCAAAAAAAAAAAAAAAAAAAAAGTATTTTTAAACAGAGGGGGGAATAGAACTACGTAAAATGACAACGTAAGATTGTTTATTTATCCTTCTTGCCCTTAAAATACAGTAATGCATTGTATGCCGCACGTTGGAACAAAACATTAATTATGTAATTACTTAATTATTTGTACCATAATAATAGCTATCTAACCTGGACAGTCAGCATGCTTTTACATGTATATTAAAATTCTTGTCAACAATTATTTGTCACATGATTAACCTCTCAAATCTCTCATACTATTTTGTCATGGTTGCGTATTTTAGTCACCGTCTATCTGATATGTTCTTACACAGTTACGCTTCATATACTTCGTATATAGTTGTCCTGCATCGCAAGTGAGTGAAGCTGTCAATTTTTAACCCAAATTGTTAAATTTGCTGGGTTAATTCAATCGTTAAGAACCCGAATCATTGATAACATGTGAGTTGGAACCCGAAATTCGATCCCATAATATTCAACTCGAATTCGAACCGTCTCGAAAATATTAATCTAATTCAGATCCGATACTCGATAACAAACCGTCATGCGACAACCCGAACCGTTTCTACCCGAACTGAATGGAGCCAAAAACCGTTAATGACTCGATTTATTCAATCCAAACCGTTTCAACCCGAGAAAAACCCGTTTACAACTCGAACTATTTCAACCCGGACCGTTTACAACCCGAACTGTTTCAGCCCGCACCGTTTACAATCCGAACAGTTTCAACCTGGACCAAGTGTTTACCCGGACTATTTCAACCCGAACCGTTTGAAACTCGTTTAATTCAAACCATTTATAACTTGTCTCTCCCGCACTACAAGACAACTATAACACGTTTTATTTTATCCAAATTAAAAGTTGTACTATAAGCCAAAACGTTTTTATAAATTAATGTCAATGTTATAAAACTTATAAGTTTGTATTATTTTATTAGTTTTCCACTCTTTTATTGACTCGTATTCTACTGATTAATCAAGTACTAAACTAAATTGATTTAATTCAATACGTTATAATCTTATTATAAGTTATAACCAAAGAACTAATCGAAAAAACTATGTTGTTTTGACCGAATCGACTTAATTCATTAACAATTGAACTTGTTATCTCGTTGATGTTTAAACCAATATATATGATAACTTGTATTTATAAAATTTACAAATTCATTATGTATTAGTTCATCATTATCGATTATTAATTACTACGTTATTAGTTGTTAATTCATCAATAAAAGTTTCATGAATACGAAGTGTTAAATTCTATTAGTCATTAGTACATCGTTATCTACGATAAAACTAAGTCATATACTATATACTCACTAACTCTACTGGTCTTGAAATTTAACACTTTTAAAATTTACGGAGTACTTAGAGTCCTTGTATATTAAATTAGACATCCATACTATAATATAAACGAATTGAAAATTGTGATTTAGTAATAACCCGATATTGTTTATAATTTGTATCTGAATTGACCAAACCAGACATTAACCCAACCCGAT
Organism: Spinacia oleracea; assembly: GCF_020520425.1. Lineage (NCBI taxonomy): Eukaryota > Viridiplantae > Streptophyta > Magnoliopsida > Caryophyllales > Amaranthaceae > Spinacia > Spinacia oleracea. Next base: position 13,997 of record NW_026614356.1, on the reverse strand, counting down.
ATGAACCCCACCCAATAGGATATGAACCTTTTACAACCCGGATAAACCCGTTTATTAACCCGACGTGCTCCAACCCCAACCGGCCTGACCCGACCCGACTATAATCCGATCTCATATGACCCGCCCCGATTTTAACCCGACCCGATATGAAGTTGACCTGAAATAACCTGACCAAATCCGTTTACAATCGGGCCCAACATGACTTGACCCGATATTAACCCCAACCGACATGAACCCGACCCGATATGAACCCTTGTCAACCAATCCGAACCCGAAGCGAACAGTTATTTTTTCAACCCGACCCGATATGACCCAATAGCCAAATGAACGTTCCAACCCGAACCGATGCACCCGACCCTTATCCGATCCATTTGTCCGAATTGGCACCTCTACAAATGAGCCATACAGTATAGAGGTGAGCAACATTGGATATACCCGAATCTCGACCGGAACCGGTAGATATCAGTCTCGATATTGATTTTCCCGATCATTTAACTTTATAACGAAAAAGTTGTAATTTTGTATAAAAAAAAATTGGGCATATTGTTTTTATTTCAGCTAAAACAACATTTTCCTGGCCTTATTAACAGAGTTAAGATAATTATATTTTACATTCAAAAAACAAAATATATAAAGTTATGGTCAAAAAACATAAAAAGTGTTTCATCAAAAAAAAAAAAAAAAAACATAAAAAGTGGTATGTAACTTCGGGTAACCTGTACTTACCCGTTCGTGTTCCAAAAGTTAGGAACCGGTCTTAATTTTGTTACTAGGAATCGAAATCACCCAAATCGGTTCCCAAACCAAGTACCCACTTGTTTTTCTCACCCTAATAAAAGCAATGCAAATTACAGATAGAGAAAGAAGATTCAAACTGATCGATTTCCTATTGTATACAATCTCACAATTTAACCATTGTTCCGGGTATAAAATAATGGACTTCGGAATCAAGGCCCTTTCATAGTACAGGAAGATCTAGCTTGTTCTGGGTGTTGTAGTTCGAGAATACCTACACACAAGTTAGAGTAACTGGCCTCGGGGATGTTTCGAGGAAAGCTCCTCCTATGCCTAAGTAAGTAATAGATTAGTAGCGAAAGCTATCTAAATTAAAGTGTGTGTAAAAACAATAAATGAACGTACCTTGGTATGTGCAGTAGGGTGACATATTTATATTGTTTGTGTAGTAATATAGTTGGGCTTTTACTAGCAATGGGTCGTGGGCCGCTTTAAGAGGCGTAAAGCCTTGATTGAGGGAGCTGAGATATGTTGTATTAGCCAAGTGGGCTTTTCGGCAGCAGGCCCATTTGAGAGCCAATTGGACACCCAAACAACATGCGCAAGGCAAAGCTGATGCCTAGGCGATCAAGGCCCTTGAGAAGGAGAAGAATGACCAAGACACCAAGCTTCGGGAGCTGGAGGAGGTCAAGAAGAAGCTTGAAGTGGAGACGCAAAAACTTGAAGTTGAGGCTAAAAGAGTTGCGGATCCGGAGGCCTAATTGAAGGAGAAGGATGAGCAATGTGACAAGCTGGGGCGAGAGAAGGCGCAACTATTCAATGGAGATTAGTGCGCGTCTCAATGGTGGGAAGGGTTCCTCGGCGGTCGTAGCATGTTTTCTTACAACATGCCTACTCGATCTTGATTGGAAGAAGACAACCGAAGTCTAGATGGAAAGGGAAGATCATATGATCGAGTGTGAAGATGATCGGGAGGACGCAAGGAAGGCCGAAGAGGCTCGGTTGAGGAATGTTTCTTCTGAGTCTGACACTAGCGTTCGCACATCCTCCAAATCTCCCAAAGACCCTTACCTAGACAAGTCCTAATGCTTAGGAATTCGGGCAGTCTTCTTCTTTAAAGTCGGTCGATTCCAGTTGTGGACTTTCGAACTTGTGCTTCAATGACTCCTTTTTTGCTTCAGAGCTACGTTGTACTTTAATAATTTAACTTCTTTTGCTTTCTATTACTTCGGTAGGCTGATACCATCTTTGATGGAAGCCGATTTTAGCCTTGCACCATTTCTTCTTTATTTATGAGGAATCCTCGGTTAGTCCCGAGTTTATGATGTGTCACTGTATGCCCTCGGATATTGAATAGAAAACAGATTTTATTTGCTAAATAATGAGTTTAATGTTTGTTCTCCATTCTTTCTCTTCGGAAAAGTGTAACTTATGGAAGTTTTTACTTGTTACCCCCGAAGTTGTACTTTCTCGAACCTTGATGCTATTCCGGAAATTGTAATCTCGACGAAGTTTTACTTTCTGCCCCTCGAGATTGGAATTTCTGAATCGTTTTGTTTCCTTAGAAAATTGCAACTGGAAGAATTTTTGCATGTCTGCCGCGATTTTCCGAGCCTTCAATTTTGTACTTAAGGTGCTTTAGAAAATTGTATCAATTGAAAAGAGATTTGTGTGGCATTCCCCTAAGTTGAAATTTTCTGAAACTTTATTTTGGAGATCGCAACTTATGGAGTTTTGCTTGTTGCCCCCTGAAGTTGTGATCTTCCGAAGTCAAAATACTTCTTGTGTATGTTTGATTTCGTTGGCGCGAAGCAAAAAAATTTCAAATTCTTTGGATCCTGAGATCTGGATAAGAGTTTGCATATTTTTCCGAATTCCTGTGATCCGAAGATTTGGGCAAGAGTTTGCATATTTTCCCAAATTCTTGTGATCCGAAGATGTGGCAAGAGTTTGCATATTTTTCCAACTTTTTGTGATCCAAAGATATGGGCAAGAGTTTGCATGTTTGCATATTTTTCCAAATTCTTGGAACGTTGTCCGTTCGGTTGTGGTGTTAGATCCAGGTGTCGCTAATCTTTCGGCGAGGACAGTGGTCACTTCCTGTAGTTTGCTCTTTGTTTCATAGAAAAAATAAGTTCTGCATTATTGGGATGGTCGCAGCTAGTTGTTACCTCGTCGAAACTGGAGGTCGGGAGACAGTTGTATGAGTATGCGTTGTCCTGCTCGGATTAGAGTGGGCATGTGCTCCAGATTTAGATTCGGTTGCTTGATAGTTAAGGTTTTCCATTTGGAAATCGACTGGCCTCAGGGTAGTCGGGGGTGTTCCGAGGAAAGCCCATCTTATGCCTAAGTAAGTACAAGTTCGAGAGTAGAGAAAGCTCTCTAGGTTAAAGTGTGTGTGAAAGCAATAAGTGAATGGACCTTGGTATGTGCACTAGAGCGACACATTTATAGTGTTTGTGTAGTAAATGCAGTTAGGCGTTTATTACCAATGGGTTTAAGTGGCGTAGAGCCTTGATTGAGGGAGATGAGATATGTTGTATTAGCCAAGTGGACTTTTCAGGTCCAATTGGAAGCTAATTGGACACCCAAACAACTACAGTACAAATACATCATTGATAAACGTCTCAAGATGTCGTGTTGTATGACTGTTAATTCTAGATTAGGGATGAGTTAGTTAATCTGCATAATTACCAATACGTACTTGATCGATCAAAATAGGTTGTGAAATACGGGGTAATAATTTCTTTAGATGTTATAGAGTAACTCAATGATGTTCGTTTGATTTTTTTAGTAATCCCTATGTTTTTTTTTTATTTTGTTAGTCACATTTGAATTGATTCTATTCACAAGTAAAGAAAATGTTTTAAATTTTAGTCGTGGAATCTTCATGTGTGATCTTGTTTAACTCATCGATCTTGATTTATAGTGTTACGATATAACTTTTATCATACGTATTTGAAGATATTATTTAAGCTTAAATATCTATAACTATATACTAAAAGACAAACCGGAATGACATGTGTCATCTCTAGATACGTACTTAGTTTTTTTTTGTTTTTTGTTTTTTTTTATTACGTAGATATTATAAACCATATGTATCACAAAAATATTACTCTGTATAATTTTATGTATTATGAAAAAAATCTAAAGTAATATGATAATACTAATTTGAACTAACACTATATGGCAAGCATGGAAATAACATGATAGTATTGTTGATACTGATTTTGAAGCAATATGTTGAGCATGAAAGTAATAAGATTTGAAAAATATATGTTAAGCGTAGAAACAATAATTTTTAATGCTATTTGTAAATGTGTCAATTACAAAATTTAAATCAAATCTTTAAGAATTTTTTTTAGCGGCCTTTACCCATTTAATATAGTCACGTGATAAATCGGCCAATCGGGTGCTAGATCCAAATTTCGGAATGTTGTTACAAATACAGAACAAAAAACACGGTAACCCGTTTACAATCTAATAAGCTTTTTTCTTATTTTATTTTAAACTTAAATTATTTTTGTCTAAATCTAAGCTTGTTAGGTTATGATACATATGATAATACATAAATCATGCGGAAACAACCATTAAGCCAGGAATACATATTATTACACATAATCATATAGCATAATTTAGATGCATACTTTGTTGCGTGCCTTCCCTAGCTGCGCCCGAACCGAACAAGAACAAGTCTTTAGGACTCCAAGTGTCGTCCCCTCCGTAGATAGTCCACAGGCACGTCCGGATCCGCCTTAAGATTGACCAACTAGAATCGCCCTTAAGGTACTAGAATTTTCGGCACTCTTAGTTAAGAAACATGGCTGAATTTTTCTCTCAAAACTCACTTTGAATACTTGATTAATCTCTGAAAATATGTGACCTAGGCACGTATTTATAGAGTTATGGAAAGGGAATTGGAATCCTAGTAGGATACGATAATTAAACTTAGAATCCTACAAGAACTCTAATTAATTAATTCTATCCTTTAGGAATAGGATTTTAATCATATACTAATTCTAATCGTTTTAGGAATCGTGCATGAACACAAACTCACACACACACGGCAGCCACGATGGGCCGCCCATGCGTGTGCGTGCGAGCAGCAGCCACGCCCAGCGAGGCCATGGCCTTGGCGCGCGCTGGGCCTGCTTGCGGTGGCCTGGGCGCTGCCTTGGTCTGGGCGCGCGTTTGGCTGGGCTGCGCGTTTGGCTGCTGGGCGATGGCCCGACTTCGTGCTGGGCCTCGTCGGCAGGCCCTCGTCGATGCTAATTCGTACGATACGATTCCGATTAAATTCCGGTTCCGGAATTCATTTCCGATACGAACAATATTTAATATTTCCGATTCCGGAATCAATTTTCGTTCGAACAAATATTTAATATTTCCGTTTCCGGAATTATTTTCCGATTCGATAATATTTCCGATTCTGACAATATTTCCGTTTCCGGCAATATTTCCGATTCTGGTAATATTTCCATTTCCGATAATATTTTCCGATACGTACCATGTTTCCGTTTCCGGCAACATCTACGACTTGGATAATATTTATATTTCCGATACGATCCATATTTCCGTTTCCGGCAATATCATCGTTTCCGGAGTATTCATTTCTTGCCTGTGACGATCTCAGCTCCCACTGAAACCAAGATCCGTCGATTCCGAATATCCATAGATGGAGTATCTAATGCCATTAAATACTTGATCCGTTTACGTACTATTTGTGTGACCCTACGGGTTCAGTCAAGAGTAAGCTGTGGATTAATATCATTAATTCCACTTGAACTGAAGCGGCCTCTAGCTAGGCATTCAGCTCACTTGATCTCACTGAATTATTAACTTGTTAATTAATACTGAACCGCATTTATTAGACTTAACATAGAATGCATACTTGGACCAAGGGCATCATTTCCTTCAGTCTCCCACTTGTCCTTAGGGACAAGTGTGCATTTCCTAATTCCTTTGTCGCTCGATGCTTGCTCTTGAACATAAGGTAAGAGTTGTCATCCTTATTATGTCCAGAGGTGTTCCTCGGTTTCAGAGTTCAACTGATCAAATAAACAGATAATCATAGCCTATGATTCATCCGAGCACGGCCATGCATTTCACAGTTTCTAGCTCTCCGAGTGGCCTTGTACAACTTTTAAGCATCTCATCCCGATTTATGGGAGGACAATCCCAATCTTGCGATCTTGAGATTAGACTTCGTTTGATAGGTGATTACCTGAGCGTTGCCTTTATAGCCTCCTTTTACGGTGCGACGGTTGGTCAACGTCAAAGCAACCAGTTCTCAAACAAGTAATCTCAAATCACTCAGGTATTGAGGATTTAGTGTCTAATAATTTAATGAAATTTACTTATGACAGACTTTCATCTCTTACAGTAAAGTTTCATAGGTCTTGTCCGATACTATTCTTCCCAAAGTAAGTATCTATGCAAATGATTATGACATTGCCATGTCCACATAGTTCAAGAAACAGAACTACTAGTCATCTTTCATTCTAGTCGTCTAACGTTTTCTATGCGTCCAATTTTATAGAAAACTCCGACTAGGGACCATTTTCAACCTTTGACATTCAAGTTCACTTGATAGACATTTCTTAGTCACAGGACTGGTCCTGACAGTCTATCTTGAATATATCGTCAAATTTGAAGGGACTCATCATTTAATAAACCACAAATTAAATGGAAAAATGAATTCTTTTCATATATTGTGAATGATTAACCAATAATGTTTTACAAAGATTTAAACTCTAAAACTTTAAAACATTAAACAGAGACATCAAAGCCATTCTCCAATATGCTTGATTCCCATAGCTGCAGTGTGCGAGTTGTGCTTCGCCTGCGGCAGAGGTTTAGTTAATGGATCTGATATGTTGTCATCAGTTCCAATTTTGCTTATCTCGACTTCTTTTCTTTCAACGAACTCTCGTAAAAGGTGAAATCTACGAAGTACATGCTTGACTCTCTGGTGGTGTCTAGGCTCTTTTGCCTGTGCAATAGCTCCGTTATTGTCACAATACAGGGCTATTGGTCCTTTAATGGAGGGGACTACACCAAGTTCTCCTATGAACTTCCTTAGCCATATAGCTTCCTTTGCTGCTTCATGTGCAGCAATGTACTCCGCTTCAGTTGTAGAATCCGCAATGGTGCTTTGCTTAGCACTTTTCCAGCTTACTGCTCCTCCGTTGAGGCAGAAGACAAACCCAGACTGTGATCTGAAATCATCTTTGTCGGTTTGGAAACTTGCGTCCGTATAGCCTTTAACAATTAATTCATCATCTCCACCATAGACCAGGAAGTCATCTTTGTGCCTTTTCACGTACTTCAGAATGTTCTTGGCAGCAGTACAATGCGCCTCTCCTGGGTCTGACTGGTATCTGCTCGTAGCACTGAGTGCGTATGCAACATCCGGGCGTGTACATATCATAGCATACATTATTGAACCAATCAATGATGCATATGGAATCCCATTCATTCGTCTACGCTCATCAAGTGTTTTTGGGCACTGAGTCTTGCTTAGAGTCATTCCATGAGACATGGGTAGGTAGCCTCGCTTGGAGTCCGCCATCTTGAACCTATCAAGCACCTTATTGATATAAGTGCTTTGACTAAGTCCAATCATCCTTTTAGATCTATCTCTGTAAATCTTGATGCCCAATATGTACTGTGCTTCTCCTAGATCCTTCATCGAAAAACATTTCCCAAGCCAAATCTTGACAGAGTTCAACATAGGAATGTCATTTCCGATAAGTAATATGTCGTCGACATATAATACTAGGAAAGCAATTTTGCTCCCACTGACCTTCTTGTATACACAAGATTCGTCTGCGTTCTTGATGAAACCAAAGTCACTGACGGCTTCATCAAAACGTATATTCCAGCTCCTGGATGCCTGCTTCAATCCGTAGATTGACTTCTTTAGCTTGCATACCTTTTTAGCATTCTTTGGATCCTCAAAACCTTCAGGTTGTGATAAACACAGTTTCTGTTAAAACGTCGTTTAAGAAAGCAGTTTTGACATCCATCTGCCATATTTCGTAATCGTAATATGCAGCAATTGCTAACATTATCCGAATAGACTTTAGCATTGCAACTGGTGAAAAGGTTTCATCGTAATCCACACCGTGGACTTGCCTGTAACCTTTTGCAACCAATCTAGCTTTGAAAACTTCAAGTTTCCCATCCTTGTCCTTTTCAGTTTGAAAACCCATTTGCTTCCAATGGCTTGGTAGCCATCTGGCAAATCGACCAAATCCCATACTTGGTTTTCAGACATGGAGTCTAATTCAGATTGCATGGCTTCTTGCCATTGCTTGGAGCTAGGGCTCGTCATAGCTTGTTTGTAAGTCGCAGGTTCATCACTTTCAAGTAATAGAACGTCATAGCTCTCGTTCGTCAAAATACCTAAGTACCTTTCCGGTTGAGATCTATATCTTTGCGATCTACGCGGGGTAACATTTCTAGATTGACCATGATTCTCACCAGATTCTTCTAAAGATCTCTGAGTTTCATCCTGAATGTCATCTTGAGCATTCTCTAGAGTTTTTTGTTCGACTCGAATTTCTTCGAGGTCTAATTTTCTCTCACTTGTCATTTTGGAAATGTGATCTTTCTCCAAAAAGACACCATCTCGAGCAACAAACACCTTGTTCTCAGATGTATTGTAGAAGTAATACCCCTTTGTTTCTTTTGGTAGCCCACAAGGATACATTTGTCAGATTTTGGATGAAGTTTGTCTGAAATTAATCGTTTGACGTATACTTCACATCCCCAAATCTTAAGAAAAGACACATTTGGAGGCTTTCCAAACCATAATTCGTATGGAGTCTTTTCGACAGCTTTAGACGGAGCTCTATTTATAGTGAGTGCAGCTGTATTTAGTGCATGTCCCCAAAATTCTAATGGAAGTTCGGCCTGACCCATCATTGACCTGACCATGTCTAGCAAGGTTCTGTTCCTCCGTTCCGACACACCGTTCCATTGTGGTGTTCCAGGAGGAGTCAATTCTGATAGAATTCCACATTCTTTCAGATGGTCATCAAATTCATAGCTCAGATATTCACCGCCTCTATCAGACCGCAGTGCCTTAATCTTCTTGCCTAATTGATTCTCTACTTCACTCTGAAATTCCTTGAATTTGTCAAAGGATTCAGACTTATGCTTCATTAGGTAGACATAACCATACCTACTGAAGTCATCAGTGAAAGTGATAAAGTAGCTGAAACCACCTCTAGCATTTGTACTCATTGGTCCACATACATCTGTATGGATTAAACCCAATAGTTCATTTGCTCTTTCTCCAACTTTAGAGAAAGGTTGCTTTGTCATTTTGCCAAGTAAACGTGATTCGCATTTACCATAATCCTCTAAGTCAAATGGTTCTAGAATTCCTTCCTTTTGAAGTCTTTCTAAGCGTTTCAAGTTTATATGGCCTAATCGACAATGCCACAGATAGGTGAGATCTGAATCATCCTTTTTGGCCTTTTTGGTATTTATGTTATATACTTGTTTGTCGTGATCTAATAAATAAAGTCCATTGACTAATCTAGCAGATCCATAAAACATCTCTTTAAAATAAAACGAACAACTATTGTCTTTTATTAAAAAGGTAAATCCCTTAGCATCTAAGCAAGAAACTGAAATGATGTTTTTAGTAAGACTTGGAACATGGAAACATTCTTCCAGTTCCAAAACTAGCCCGGAGGGCAACGACAAATAGTAAGTTCCTACAGCTAATGCAGCAATCCGTGCTCCATTTCCCACTCGTAGGTCGACTTCACCCTTGCTTAACTTTCTACTTCTTCTTAGTCCCTGTGGATTGGAACATAAGTGTGAGCCACAACCTGTATCTAATACCCAAGAAGTTGAATTAGCAAGTATACAGTCTATAACGAAAATACCTGAAGATGGAACGACTGTTCCGTTCTTCTGATCTTCCTTTAGCTTCAAGCAATCTCTCTTCCAATGCCCCTTCTTCTTGCAGTTGAAGCATTCGGATTCAGAAGTGGGTTGACTGACCTTCCTCTTTACAGATTTGGCGCCAGTTTGCTTAGTTGGGCTGGCCTTGTTGCCACCTTCTTAGCATTCCTCTTCTTTCCAGATTTCTTGAACTTGCCCCACGCACCATAAGCACATCTGCTTATCACTTTTGAGCGTCTTTTCAGCGGTCTTCAGCATACCGTGAAGCTCAGTGAGCGTTTTGTCCAGATTATTCATACTGTAGTTCAGTTTGAACTGATCATACCGCTATGAAGAGAATGGAGGATGGTGTCTATATCCATTTCATGAGAAAGTTGCTGATCCGGCCGACTCATATTCTCAATGAGTCCAATCATTTTGAGAACATGTGGACTTACGGGCTCGCCTTTCTTAAGCTTGGTCTCAAGAATTTGCCTATGAGTCTCGAATCTTTCGACTCGAGCCAGATCTTGGAACATGTTCTTCAACTCACTGATGATTGTGAAAGCATCTGAGTTGATGAACGTTTTCTGCAGATCCGCACTCATGGTGGCGAGCATTAGACATTTCACATCCTTGTTGGCATCAATCCAACGATTGAGGGCTGCCTGAGTGACCCCGTCGCCTGCGGCTTCGGGCATCGCCTCATCTAGGACATACTCATTTTCTTCCTGCATAAGAACTATTTGCAAGTTCCTTTGCCAGTCAAGGAAGTTTTTCCCGTTCAACTTCTCCTTTTCGAGAATTGATCGAATGTTGAATGAATTGTTGTTTGCCATATTAAAACTACAATTGAAAAGAATAAACAAATAAATAACCATTCACAGTTTCTCTTAATAAACTTAAATTCTAGCATACATGCATAATTCAATGTTTATTAAGCATTTTATTCAAGTTATGTGTTCCGGCAGGTGTGAATAAAATGATTCCAAGATCCTAAAATCATTGAAGAACTAAGCACAGTTTGTCGACTTAATCCTAGAACATCTTAGGTAAGCAAAAGCCTTTTGCTAATAGTCTAGAAACTATTCTTGGTTGATAGGTACGTCTAAGAACTTATTAGGTAAACCTATCGATTTTGCCACGACATAAAAGGACTCCTTACTTATATCGTTGAGTTTCACCAAAACTAACATGTACTCACAATTATTTGTGTACCTTGCCCCTTTAGGACCAATAAGTAACACCTCGCTGAGCGAAAACTGTTACTAGATTGATGTAAAGGATATCCAAGCAAGTGTATATTTTGGCATGGCACCTTTTAACTCAATTTTTTTTTTAAGTTTGGAACTTAAGGCTCTTACTATGTTGGTTAGATTTTAAGTGAACTAAATCCTTAATCATGCAACATAATCAAGCCACAATCTCATGCATAATTAAGACATATTTAAAGCAATAAATAACTTAAAGCATGCATAAGATAAATGTGATCTAGTATGGCCCGACTTCATCTTGAAGCTTTGACTTCAAAGTCCGTCTTGAAAATCTCCGTGGGAGGCACCATTTTCTTCAAATAGGATAAGCTATAACTAATTACAAGTATTTGATGGTACGCAGACCATATTTGAATTGAAAAATAACTTTGGTACTTTAGACCAATTACATTCAAATTAATGGTACGCAGACCATATTTTCTATCCTATTTGGGCCATACTAGTCACTTCATAACCTGCAAAACAGTACATATACAATATATACCATTCACCCATTCATTATCATGAATGGCCCACATAGCTGGTTAGTAAAACACATTATGCATCACGTAAACATTTGCAGCAATTAATCAAGGGCACCAATAATCTACCAATTATTCAGTCCTTATTAATTCTAATCAAGTTGTTTTAACCTTAAGGATTTGTAGACCTAATCAAGAGTCTTATGACTAAAAAGGGCTCCCACTTAAACCAATAAATTCATATGCTTTACTAATTTTAAACATAAAAATGTATTTCTAGTCTAACCGGAAACATACAAATTTAATTAAAATTTAAAGCTCATATAAATTTATAATTGAATCCAAAAAGTTTAATTTAATTTCAGTCGTATTTAAATTAATTCATGATTTTAATTTTAGTAAAATAATTAGAATAAATAAAATTTATTATAATTACAATATTCAAAATTAAAATCCAAGAAAATAATTTAAATTATTAATTTTAAAATTAATTAAAATTACGTAACCTGAAAAATTTCAAATTAAACATTCAAAACGATCTAATCGCAACGCAAACACCCTACGCATTGCACGCCCATGGGCCGCACGCACACAGCCATCGTTGGCCATGTGCGCGCAGCCCATGCGCTCGTCGCATAGCTGCTGCATATCCATCGCAAGCCATCGCACGCTGTGGTGCTTGCTGCGCGCGCGCCAGCGCTCGACGCACGCGAGCCATCGCTCGCTGTGCGCGCTCGCCAGCGCACGCTGGGCGCGCTCCATCACTCGCTGTGCGCGCGAGCCATTGCTCGCTGTGCGCGCGAGCCATCGCTCGCTGTGCGCGAGCAATTGCGCGCGTTCAACGCTGGGCGCAGCGCTCGTGGCACGCGAGCTTGCGCTCGCTGCGCGCGAGGCTGCGCGCGCTTGCGCGAGGCGGTGCGCGTTGTGGCGCAGCTCGCTTGGTGCCCACACGCGACTGCCATGGCTTGCCTTTCGCCCACGTCCATAGTTCGTGGCCACGACACAAGGCAGGGCTGCTGCCTTGTGCTCGTGCACCATGCCTTGCTCATTGCATTCGTGCCGCACGGGCGACGAGCTCCCTTGCTCGTCGTCGCATGCCCGCACTAAACACCCCTTAAGGGTAACACGAAGCGTCCATTGCTTTGTGCGTGCAAGTATATGAACGAATCGCATGAAAAATTTAAAATTTATATTTAAAATAATGACAAATTAATAAATAATATTAATTTCATAATTTTAGGGCGAAAAATCGAAAAATCGAAAATATTATTCAATTGATTTCCGATTATTATGGATTCAAGCCTAGGTCATAAAAATTTAAAATTTATCATAAATTTACAATTTTTATGGTGGTTTTTAATCATAGGTTTCTAATTAAATTATAATTAATTATGAAAATCAAATTAATTCTAAATTATTCTAATTTTCAACAAATTAATCATAATTACAAATTAGATTGCATAATTAACAAGGCTAGGCATTCAAACTTGTTAAACATATACAGTAGGTCAATCAAAAATTCAAGATTTATCAACAAGAATCGCAAATATTTAATTTAACATCTTAAATTTACGAAATTTTGCATTCGAAAAACTAAAACCTTCGAAAAGTCATAGTTAGGCTTCGAATTTGAGAATTCTGGGTTCGGCAGAAAAATATTTTTTGTCAAAATTTTAGAATGCCTTTTACATGCGGAATTGACACAAAAATCACTCGATTTGGATGAGAAACGAAGAAACTGCCGAAAAACTACGTACGTATAATTAAATAAACGCAATTTGCAATTAATTAACAATTACGAAAATTAATCACCCCTTTTAATTCATGCAAATTTGTAATATTTAACCATGTTCATGCAATTTAGATTATGAAAATAATAAGGGGCTCGTGATACCACTGTTAGGTTATGATACATATGACAATACATAAATCATGCGGAAAACCACCATTAAGCCAGGAATACATATTATTTACACATAATCATATAGCATAATTTAGATGCATACTTTTGTTGCGTGCCTTCCTAGCTGCGCCCGAACCGAACAAGAACAAGTCTTTAGGACTCCAAGTGTCGTCCCTCCGTAGATAGTCCACAGCACGTCCGGATCCGCCTTAAGATTGACCAACTAGAATCGCCCTTAAGGTACTAGAATTTTCGGCACTCTTAGTTAAGAAACATGGCTGAATTTTCTCTCAAAACTCACTTTGAATACTTGAATTAATCTTGAAATATGTGACCCTAGGCACGTATTTATAGAGTTATGGAAAGGGAATTGGAATCCTAGTAGGATACGAATTAATTAAACTTAGAATCCTACAAGAACTCTAATTAATTAATTATCATTTTAGGAATAGGATTTTAATCAACTAATTCTAATAGTTTTAGGAATCGTGCATGAACACAAAACTCACACACACACGGCAGCCACGATGGGCCCCATGCGTGTGCGTGCGAGCAGCAGCCCACGCAGCGAGCCCATGGCCTTGGCGCGCGCTGGGCCTGCCTTGCGGTGGGCTGGGCGCTGCCTTGGCTGGGGCGCGCGTTTGGCTGGGCGCGCGTGGCTTGCTGGGCGATGGCCCGACTTCGTGCTGGGCCTTCGTCCGGCAGGCCTCGTCCGATGCTAAT
>NW_026614355.1:0-133950 GCF_020520425.1 Spinacia oleracea | reverse complement strand
AAAGGCAAGCATGACCAAGAAAGGTAAGCAAGGGCACGACATGGCCCAAACAAGGTAAGCATGACCCAAGAAAGGTAAGCAAGGGCACGACATGGCCCACGCAAGGCAAGGCATGACCCAAGAAGGTAAGCAAGGGCACGACATGGCCCAAAGCAAGGCAAGGCATGACCAAGAAGGTAAGCAAGGGCACGACATGCCCAAACAGGTACGCATGACCAAGAAAGGTAAGCAATGGGCACGACATGGCCCAAGCAAGGCAAGGCATGACCCAAGAAAGGTAAGCAAGGGCACGACATGGCCCAAGCAAGGCAAGGCATGACCCAAGATAGGTAAGCAAGGGCACGACATGGCCAAGCAAGGCAAGGCATGACCAGAAAGGTAAGCAAGGGCACGACATGGCCCAAACAAGGTAAGCATGACCCAAGAAAGGTAAGCAAGGGCACGACATGGCCCAAGCAAGGCAAGGCATGACCCAAGAAAGGTAAGCAAGGGCACGACATGTCCCAAGCAAGGCAAGGCAGACCCAAGAAAGGTAAGCAAGGGCACGACATGGCCCAAGCAAGGCAAGGCATGACCCAAGAAAGGTAAGCAAGGGTACGACATGGCCCAAGCAAGGTAAGCATGACCCAAGAAAGGTAAGCAAGGGCACGACATGGCCCAAGCAAGGTAAAGCATCACCCAAGAAAGGTAAGCAAGGGCACGACATGGCCCAAGCAAGGCAAGGCATGACCCAAGAAAGGTAAGCAAGGGTACGACATGGCCCAAGCAAGGTAAGCATGACCCAAGAAAGGTAAGCAAGGGCACGACATGGCCTAAGCAAGGTAAGCATCACCCAAGAAAGGTAAGCAAGGGCACGACATGGCCCAAGCAAGGTAAGCAAGACCCAAGAAAGGTAAGCAAGGGCACGACATGGCCCAAGCAAGGCAAAGCATGACCCAAGAAAGGTAAGCAAGGGCACGACATGGCCCAAACAAGGTAAGCATGACCCAAGAAAGGTAAGTAAGGGCACGCCATGCCCAAGCAAGGCAAGCAAGGGCAAGTCGTGGCAAAGAAAGGCATGTAAGGGCAAGTCGTGGCAAGGCATGGCCCAAGCAAGGTAAGCAAGGGAAAGTCGTGGCAAAGAAAGGCAAGAGGAAGGCATGGCAAGGCATATCCCAAGCAAGGTAAGCAAAGAAAGGTGTTACGGTTCGATTGACGGAGTATTTCGGGGGATGACGGTTGTGGAATTGGCCTGCGACACGGCCATAGTACCGACTTGACCTTGAGTTTTCGTTGTTCAGAAAAAAACATCCAACGATGCATTGAGGGAATTTTTCGGCTCCGTAAAGTCGGGGGATGACGATGGTGGATTTGGCCCGCAATACGGCTAACGTCCCGACTTGACCTCGTTTTTTCGTATGCGGCAATGGTCCCGCGGTCGTCTCTCGGATGGGTTAGCGGAGGGGAGTTTGGGACTTGTCGACCGGATGCGGTCTGTTCTTGCGGGCAGCGGACCAAGCAGCCCACGAGCGCGGACTAAAACCTAGTTGACGTCGTCCTTCGAACAAACCTCGTAGGTATTGTAGGGGAGCTTGGGAATCCATGATCGGATGCGGTGTGTTCTAGTGTGCGGGCAACGGACCAAGAAGCACACAAGAGCATACTAAATCTCGTCGTCGTTCCTTCGAGCAAACCTGGAACGGGTACTATAGTCGAGGGGAGCTTGGGCCTCGATGACCGGATTCGGACTGTTCTTGTGTGCGGGCAGAGGACCAAGCAGCACACTAGAGAGCGGACTAAATATCGTCGTCGATCTTTGAACAAACCTCTTGTCCCTTTTGGTTTTAGTGTTCTAATGTTTCCGAAACTCGATGCGGACCGTTCCCGGATGCGGGCGATATCAAGCGGCATGTGGGTGCAGTCCAATTCTAGTTGACGTTGTGTTAGCTAACCTTAGCCAGTGTTGTCCCGCCTCGATTTGTTTGTTTCTTTCACGTCAAACGGTGCTCGTCGGGGGACATCTAGCCCATCCTTGCGGCCACTTTGTGGTCGTGGGATGCAAGCTCGTTGTTTCTTGGCCAAGCGGTACGCTACGCGTGTGAGTGGTGTTTGGTTTTTTTAGCTGGCGGGCTCCGTGAACCGCACGCCGATAAACCTCTTCAGTGTTTGCTCCAAGTGCTATACAGGCCTTGGGCGAGTGATGGTTTTCTGTGTTGCATTCCTAACGATCGCATTGACATGGACCAAGGGCATGGCATCCATAAGCACGCAAGGGAAAGGCATGGCCCAAGGCACAACAATCGGACCCAAGGCATGGCCCAAGGCAAAAAGATCGGACCACATGCACAATAATGACCACTATGAATGAATTTTCCCGAAAACTTTCCAAAAATAGCAACCCGGGACCACACGGGCACCCCCCGAGGTCCCAAAATAAAAAATTTCAACACCAATGTTTTCTATATATATTTATATGTCTTTTCCTATTTTTTCGGATTTTTTGGGATTTTTTTGAATTTTTTGGGATTTTCCCCGTTTTTACCCCTAAAATAGCAACCCGGGACCACACGGGCACCCCCCTAGGTCCAAAAATTGAAAAATTTCAACACCAATAATTTTTTGGGATTTTTTTGAATTTTTTGGGATTTTTTGGGATTTTTTTGAGATTTGTTTGAATTTTTCCCTTATTTTTCCCGTTTTTACCCATATTTTCCCTATTTTCGGAAAACAAAAATAATTTTTTTGAAAAAAAAAAATCATGAAAATTAAGCTTAATGCCCATATAAGGTTTTCCAACAAAAAAACGGGGCATTATTATGACAAAAACTCAAGTTTTGAGCCATTATTATGTTACTGTCATTTGGGTGTTCACTAGGAAAATTTAGCTAATTCAAAATAAACCTCTATATGGGGGAGGGTGAGAGTGGAAGGATGGATGGTCAAGGTTGGCTTAAAACTCTCTTGTGGGCACCGTTGGGCACCGTTGGGCATGGTCGGCCCCCTACGACACCACACATGCCCATGACATTAGACGGATTGAAAATTTTGGATCATTCGACGGATTTGACGCATAATTTTTTGTCCGAGACCCGATTTGACGCGAAAAATTATTTTTTTGAAAAAATTCTAAAAAAATTCAAAAAAAATATTAAAATTTTATTTTTTTGAAATAAAATTTGTTGGCTCTAAGCAAGGGCACGACATGGCCCAAGCAAGGCAAGGTATGACCCAAGAAAGGCAAGCAAGGGCACGACATGGCCCAAGCAAAGCAATGCATGACCCAAGAAAGGCAAGCAAGGGCACGACATGGCCCAAGCAAGGCAATCCCTGACCCAAGAAAGGCAAGCAAGGGCACGACATGGCCCAAGCAAGGCAAGACATGACCCAAGAAAGGCAAGCAAGGGCACGACATGGCCCAAGCAAGGCAAAGCATGACCCAAGAAAGGCAAGCAAGGGCACGACATGGCCCAAGAAAGGCAAGCAAGGGCACGACATGGCCCAAGCAAGGCAAGGCATGACCAAAGAAAGGCAAGCAAGGGCACGACATGGCCTAAGCAAGCCAAGGCATGACCCAAGAAAGGCAAGCAAGGGCACGACATGACCCAAGCAAGGCAAGGCATGACCCAAGAAAGGCAAGCAAGGGCACGACATGGCCCAAGCAAGGCAAGGCATGACCCAAGAAAGGTAAGCAAGGGCACGACATGGCCCAAGCAAGGGAAGCATGACCCAAGAAAGGTAAGCAAGGGCACGACATGGCCCAAGCAAGGCAAGGCATGACCCAAGAAAGGTAAGCAAGGGCACGACATGGCCCAAGCAAGGTAAGCATGACCCAAGAAAGGCAAGCAAGGGCACGACTTGGCCCAAGCAAGGCAAGGCATGACCCAAGAAAGGTAAGCAAGGGCACGACATGGCCCAAGCAAGGCAAGGCATGACCCAAGAAAGGTAAGCAAGGGCACGACATGGCCCAAGCAAGGTAAGCATGACCCAAGAAAGGCAAGCAAGGGCACGACATGGCCCAAGCAAGGCAAGGCATGACCCAAGAAAGGTAAGCAAGGGCACGACATGGCCCAAGCAAGGCAAGGCATGACCCAAGAAAGGTAAGCAAGGGCACGACATGGCCCAAGCAAGGTAAGCATGACCCAAGAAAGGCAAGCAAGGGCACGACATGGCCCAAGCAAGGCAGGGCATGACCCAAGAAAGGTAAGCAAGGGCACGACATGGCCCAAGCAAGGCACGGCATGACCCAAGAAAGGTAAGCAAGGGCACGACATGGCCCAAGCAAGGCAAGGCATGACCCAAGAAAGGTAAGCAAGGGCACGACATGGCCCAAGCAAGGCAAGGCATGACCCAAGAAAGGTAAGCAAGGGCACGACATGGCCCAAGCAAGGTAAGCTTGACCCAAGAAAGGTAAGCAAGGGCACGACATGGCCCAAGCAAGGCAAGGCATGACCCAAGAAAGGTAAGCAAGGGCACGACATGGCCCAAGCAAGGTAGGCATGACCCAAGAAAGGTAAGCAAGGGCACGACATGGCCCAAGCAAGGCAAGGCATGACCCAAGAAAGGTAAGCAAGGGCACGACATGGCCCAAGCAAGGTAAGCATGACCCAAGAAAGGCAAGCAAGGGCACGACATGGCCCAAGCAAGGTAAGCATGACCCAAGAAAGGTAAGCAAGGGAACGACATGGCCCAAGCAAGGCAAGGCATGACCCAAGAAAGGCAAGCAAGGGCACGACATGGCCCAAGCAAGGCAAGGCATGACCCAAGAAAGGTAAGCAAGGGCACGACATGGCCCAAGCAAGGGAAGCATGACCCAAGAAAGGTAAGCAAGGGCACGACATGGCCCAAGCAAGGGAAGCATGACCCAAGAAAGGTAAGCAAGGGCACGACATGGCCCAAGCAAGGCAAGGCATGACCCAAGAAAGGCAAGCAAGGGCACGACATGGCCCAAGCAAGGCAAGGCATGACCCAAGAAAGGTAAGCAAGGGCACGACATGGCCCAAGCAAGGGAAGCATGACCCAAGAAAGGTAAGCAAGGGCACGACATGGCCCAAGCAAGGCAAGGCATGACCCAAGAAAGGTAAGCAAGGGCACGACATGGCCCAAGCAAGGTAAGCATGACCCAAGAAAGGTAAGCAAGGGCACGACTTGGCCCAAGCAAGGCAAGGCATGACCCAAGAAAGGTAAGCAAGGGCACGACATGGCCCAAGCAAGGCAAGGCATGACCCAAGAAAGGTAAGCAAGGGCACGACATGGCCCAAGCAAGGTAAGCATGACCCAAGAAAGGCAAGCAAGGGCACGACATGGCCCAAGCAAGGCAAGGCATGACCCAAGAAAGGTAAGCAAGGGCACGACATGGCCCAAGCAAGGCAAGGCATGACCCAAGAAAGGTAAGCAAGGGCACGACATGGCCCAAGCAAGGTAAGCATGACCCAAGAAAGGCAAGCAAGGGCACGACATGGCCCAAGCAAGGCAGGGCATGACCCAAGAAAGGTAAGCAAGGGCACGACATGGCCCAAGCAAGGCAAGGCATGACCCAAGAAAGGTAAGCAAGGGCACGACATGGCCCAAGCAAGGTAAGCTTGACCCAAGAAAGGTAAGCAAGGGCACGACATGGCCCAAGCAAGGCAAGGCATGACCCAAGAAAGGTAAGCAAGGGCACGACATGGCCCAAGCAAGGTAGGCATGACCCAAGAAAGGTAAGCAAGGGCACGACATGGCCCAAGCAAGGCAAGGCATGACCCAAGAAAGGTAAGCAAGGGCACGACATGGCCCAAGCAAGGTAAGCATGACCCAAGAAAGGCAAGCAAGGGCACGACATGGCCCAAGCAAGGTAAGCATGACCCAAGAAAGGTAAGCAAGGGAACGACATGGCCCAAGCAAGGCAAGGCATGACCCAAGAAAGGCAAGCAAGGGCACGACATGGCCCAAGCAAGGCAAGGCATGACCCAAGAAAGGTAAGCAAGGGCACGACATGGCCCAAGCAAGGGAAGCATGACCCAAGAAAGGTAAGCAAGGGCACGACATGGCCCAAGCAAGGGAAGCATGACCCAAGAAAGGTAAGCAAGGGCACGACATGGCCCAAGCAAGGCAAGGCATGACCCAAGAAAGGCAAGCAAGGGCACGACATGGCCCAAGCAAGGCAAGGCATGACCCAAGAAAGGTAAGCAAGGGCACGACATGGCCCAAGCAAGGGAAGCATGACCCAAGAAAGGTAAGCAAGGGCACGACATGGCCCAAGCAAGGCAAGGCATGACCCAAGAAAGGTAAGCAAGGGCACGACATGGCCCAAGCAAGGTAAGCATGACCCAAGAAAGGTAAGCAAGGGCACGACTTGGCCCAAGCAAGGCAAGGCATGACCCAAGAAAGGTAAGCAAGGGCACGACATGGCCCAAGCAAGGCAAGGCATGACCCAAGAAAGGTAAGCAAGGGCACGACATGGCCCAAGCAAGGTAAGCATGACCCAAGAAAGGCAAGCAAGGGCACGACATGGCCCAAGCAAGGCAAGGCATGACCCAAGAAAGGTAAGCAAGGGCACGACATGGCCCAAGCAAGGCAAGGCATGACCCAAGAAAGGTAAGCAAGGGCACGACATGGCCCAAGCAAGGTAAGCATGACCCAAGAAAGGCAAGCAAGGGCACGACATGGCCCAAGCAAGGCAGGGCATGACCCAAGAAAGGTAAGCAAGGGCACGACATGGCCCAAGCAAGGCAAGGCATGACCCAAGAAAGGTAAGCAAGGGCACGACATGGCCCAAGCAAGGCAAGGCATGACCCAAGAAAGGTAAGCAAGGGCACGACATGGCCCAAGCAAGGGAAGCATGACCCAAGAAAGGTAAGCAAGGGCACGACATGGCCCAAGCAAGGCAAGGCATGACCCAAGAAAGGTAAGCAAGGGCACGACATGGCCCAAGCAAGGCAAGGCATGACCCAAGAAAGGTAAGCAAGGGCACGACATGGCCCAAGCAAGGGAAGCATGACCCAAGAAAGGTAAGCAAGGGCACGACATGGCCCAAGCAAGGCAAGGCATGACCCAAGAAAGGTAAGCAAGGGCACGACATGGCCCAAGCAAGGTAAGCAAGACCCAAGAAAGGTAAGCAAGGGCACGACATGGCCCAAGCAAGGCAAGGCATGACCCAAGAAAGGTAAGCAAGGGCACGACATGGCCCAAGCAAGGCAAGGCATGACCCAAGAAAGGTAAGCAAGGGCACGACATGGCCCAAGCAAGGGAAGCATGACCCAAGAAAGGTAAGCAAGGGCACGACATGGCCCAAGCAAGGCAAGGCATGACCCAAGAAAGGTAAGCAAGGGCACGACATGGCCCAAGCAAGGTAAGCATGACCCAAGAAAGGCAAGCAAGGGCACGACATGGCCCAAGCAAGGCAGGGCATGACCCAAGAAAGGTAAGCAAGGGCACGACATGGCCCAAGCAAGGCAAGGCATGACCCAAGAAAGGTAAGCAAGGGCACGACATGGCCCAAGCAAGGCAAGGCATGACCCAAGAAAGGTAAGCAAGGGCACGACATGGCCCAAGCAAGGGAAGCATGACCCAAGAAAGGTAAGCAAGGGCACGACATGGCCCAAGCAAGGCAAGGCATGACCCAAGAAAGGTAAGCAAGGGCACGACATGGCCCAAGCAAGGCAAGGCATGACCCAAGAAAGGTAAGCAAGGGCACGACATGGCCCAAGCAAGGGAAGCATGACCCAAGAAAGGTAAGCAAGGGCACGACATGGCCCAAGCAAGGCATGGCATGACCCAAGAAAGGTAAGCAAGGGCACGACATGTCCCAAGCAAGGCAAGGCATGACCCAAGAAAGGTAAGCAAGGGCACGACATGGCCCAAGCAAGGCAAGGCATGACCCAAGAAAGGTAAGCAAGGGCACGACATGGCCCAAGCAAGGGAAGCATGACCCAAGAAAGGTAAGCAAGGGCACGACATGGCCCAAGCAAGGCAAGGCATGACCCAAGAAAGGTAAGCAAGGGCACGACATGGCCCAAGCAAGGCAAGGCATGACCCAAGAAAGGTAAGCAAGGGCACGACATGGCCCAAGCAAGGCAAGGCATGACCCAAGAAAGGTAAGCAAGGGCACGACATGGCCCAAGCAAGGTAAGCATGACCCAAGAAAGGCAAGCAAGGGCACGACATGGCCCAAGCTAGGCAAGGCATGACCCAAGAAAGGTAAGCAAGGGCACGACATGGCCCAAGCAAGGCAAGGCATGACCCAAGAAAGGTAAGCAAGGGCACGACATGGCCCAAGCAAGGTAAGCATGACCCAAGAAAGGCAAGCAAGGGCACGACATGGCCCAAGCAAGGCAGGGCATGACCCAAGAAAGGTAAGCAAGGGCACGACATGGCCCAAGCAAGGCAAGGCATGACCCAAGAAAGGTAAGCAAGGGCACGACATGGCCCAAGCAAGGCAAGGCATGACCCAAGAAAGGTAAGCAAGGGCACGACATGGCCCAAGCAAGGGAAGCATGACCCAAGAAAGGTAAGCAAGGGCACGACATGGCCCAAGCAAGGCAAGGCATGACCCAAGAAAGGTAAGCAAGGGCACGACATGGCCCAAGCAAGGCAAGGCATGACCCAAGAAAGGTAAGCAAGGGCACGACATGGCCCAAGCAAGGGAAGCATGACCCAAGAAAGGTAAGCAAGGGCACGACATGGCCCAAGCAAGGCAAGGCATGACCCAAGAAAGGTAAGCAAGGGCACGACATGGCCCAAGCAAGGCAACGCATGACCCAAGAAAGGTAAGCAAGGGTACGACATGGCCCAAGCAAGGTAAGCATGACCCAAGAAAGGTAAGCAAGGGCACGACATGGCCCAAGCAAGGTAAGCATGACCCAAGAAAAGGTAAGCAAGGGCACGACTTGGCCCAAGCAAGGCAAGGCATGACCCAAGAAAGGTAAGCAAGGGCACGACATGGCCCAAGCAAGGCAAGGCATGACCCAAGAAAGGTAAGCAAGGGCACGACATGGCCCAAGCAAGGTAAGCATGACCCAAGAAAGGCAAGCAAGGGCACGACATGGCCCAAGCAAGGCAAGGCATGACCCAAGAAAGGTAAGCAAGGGCACGACATGGCCCAAGCAAGGCAAGGCATGACCCAAGAAAGGTAAGCAAGGGCACGACATGGCCCAAGCAAGGTAAGCATGACCCAAGAAAGGCAAGCAAGGGCACGACATGGCCCAAGCAAGGCAGGGCATGACCCAAGAAAGGTAAGCAAGGGCACGACATGGCCCAAGCAAGGCAAGGCATGACCCAAGAAAGGTAAGCAAGGGCACGACATGGCCCAAGCAAGGCAAGGCATGACCCAAGAAAGGTAAGCAAGGGCACGACATGGCCCAAGCAAGGGAAGCATGACCCAAGAAAGGTAAGCAAGGGCACGACATGGCCCAAGCAAGGCAAGGCATGACCCAAGAAAGGTAAGCAAGGGCACGACATGGCCCAAGCAAGGCAAGGCATGACCCATGAAAGGTAAGCAAGGGCACGACATGGCCCAAGCAAGGGAAGCATGACCCAAGAAAGGTAAGCAAGGGCACGACATGGCCCAAGCAAGGCAAGGCATGACCCAAGAAAGGTAAGCAAGGGCACGACATGGCCCAAGCAAGGTAAGCAAGACCCAAGAAAGGTAAGCAAGGGCACGACATGGCCCAAGCAAGGCAAGGCATGACCCAAGAAAGGTAAGCAAGGGCACGACATGGCCCAAGCAAGGCAAGGCATGACCCAAGAAAGGTAAGCAAGGGCACGACATGGCCCAAGCAAGGGAAGCATGACCCAAGAAAGGTAAGCAAGGGCACGACATGGCCCAAGCAAGGCAAGGCATGACCCAAGAAAGGTAAGCAAGGGCACGACATGGCCCAAGCAAGGTAAGCATGACCCAAGAAAGGCAAGCAAGGGCACGACATGGCCCAAGCAAGGCAGGGCATGACCCAAGAAAGGTAAGCAAGGGCACGACATGGCCCAAGCAAGGCAAGGCATGACCCAAGAAAGGTAAGCAAGGGCACGACATGGCCCAAGCAAGGCAAGGCATGACCCAAGAAAGGTAAGCAAGGGCACGACATGGCCCAAGCAAGGGAAGCATGACCCAAGAAAGGTAAGCAAGGGCACGACATGGCCCAAGCAAGGCAAGGCATGACCCAAGAAAGGTAAGCAAGGGCACGACATGGCCCAAGCAAGGCAAGGCATGACCCAAGAAAGGTAAGCAAGGGCACGACATGGCCCAAGCAAGGGAAGCATGACCCAAGAAAGGTAAGCAAGGGCACGACATGGCCCAAGCAAGGCATGGCATGACCCAAGAAAGGTAAGCAAGGGCACGACATGTCCCAAGCAAGGCAAGGCATGACCCAAGAAAGGTAAGCAAGGGCACGACATGGCCCAAGCAAGGCAAGGCATGACCCAAGAAAGGTAAGCAAGGGCACGACATGGCCCAAGCAAGGGAAGCATGACCCAAGAAAGGTAAGCAAGGGCACGACATGGCCCAAGCAAGGCAAGGCATGACCCAAGAAAGGTAAGCAAGGGCACGACATGGCCCAAGCAAGGCAAGGCATGACCCAAGAAAGGTAAGCAAGGGCACGACATGGCCCAAGCAAGGCAAGGCATGACCCAAGAAAGGTAAGCAAGGGCACGACATGGCCCAAGCAAGGTAAGCATGACCCAAGAAAGGCAAGCAAGGGCACGACATGGCCCAAGCTAGGCAAGGCATGACCCAAGAAAGGTAAGCAAGGGCACGACATGGCCCAAGCAAGGCAAGGCATGACCCAAGAAAGGTAAGCAAGGGCACGACATGGCCCAAGCAAGGTAAGCATGACCCAAGAAAGGCAAGCAAGGGCACGACATGGCCCAAGCAAGGCAGGGCATGACCCAAGAAAGGTAAGCAAGGGCACGACATGGCCCAAGCAAGGCAAGGCATGACCCAAGAAAGGTAAGCAAGGGCACGACATGGCCCAAGCAAGGCAAGGCATGACCCAAGAAAGGTAAGCAAGGGCACGACATGGCCCAAGCAAGGGAAGCATGACCCAAGAAAGGTAAGCAAGGGCACGACATGGCCCAAGCAAGGCAAGGCATGACCCAAGAAAGGTAAGCAAGGGCACGACATGGCCCAAGCAAGGCAAGGCATGACCCAAGAAAGGTAAGCAAGGGCACGACATGGCCCAAGCAAGGGAAGCATGACCCAAGAAAGGTAAGCAAGGGCACGACATGGCCCAAGCAAGGCAAGGCATGACCCAAGAAAGGTAAGCAAGGGCACGACATGGCCCAAGCAAGGCAACGCATGACCCAAGAAAGGTAAGCAAGGGTACGACATGGCCCAAGCAAGGTAAGCATGACCCAAGAAAGGTAAGCAAGGGCACGACATGGCCCAAGCAAGGTAAGCATCACCCAAGAAAGGTAAGCAAGGGCACGACATGGCCCAAGCAAGGTAAGCATCACCCAAGAAAGGTAAGCAAGGGCACGACATGGCCCAAGCAAGGCAAGGCATGACCCAAGAAAGGTAAGCAAGGGCACGACATGGCCCAAGCAAGGCAAGGCATGACCCAAGAAAGGTAAGCAAGGGTACGACATGGCCCAAGCAAGGTAAGCATGACCCAAGAAAGGTAAGCAAGGGCACGACATGGCCCAAGCAAGGTAAGCATCACCCAAGAAAGGTAAGCAAGGGCACGACATGGCCCAAGCAAGGGAAGCATGACCCAAGAAAGGTAAGCAAGGGCACGACATGGCCCAAGCAAGGCAAGGCATGACCCAAGAAAGGTAAGCAAGGGCACGACATGGCCCAAGCAAGGTAAGAATGACCCAAGAAAGGTAAGCAAGGGCACGACATGGCCCAAGCAAGGCAAGGCATGACCAAGAAAGGTAAGCAAGGGCATGACATGGCCCAAACAAGGTAAGCATGACCCAAGAAAGGTAAGCAAGGGCACGACATGGCCCAAGCAAGGTAAGCATGACCCAAGAAAGGCAAGCAAGGGCACGACTTGGCCCAAGCAAGGCAAGGCATGACCCAAGAAAGGTAAGCAAGGGCACGACATGGCCCAAGCAAGGCAAGGCATGACCCAAGAAAGGTAAGCAAGGGCACGACATGGCCCAAGCAAGGCAAGGCATGACCCAAGAAAGGTAAGCAAGGGCACGACATGGCCCAAGCAAGGCAAGGCATGACCCAAGAAAGGTAAGCAAGGGCACGACATGGCCCAAACAAGGTAAGCATGACCCAAGAAAGGTAAGCAAGGGCACGACATGTCCCAAGCAAGGCAAGGCATGACCCAAGAAAGGTAAGCAAGGGCACGACATGGCCCAAGCAAGGCAAGGCATGACCCAAGAAAGGTAAGCAAGGGCACGACATGGCCCAAGCAAGGCAAGGCATGACCCAAGAAAGGTAAGCAAGGGTACGACATGGCCCAAGCAAGGTAAGCATGACCCAAGAAATGTAAGCAAGGGCACGACATGGCCCAAGCAAGGTAAGCATCACCCAAGAAAGGTAAGCAAGGGCACGACATGGCCTAAGTAAGGCAAGGCATGACCCAAGAAAGGTAAGCAAGGGTACGACATGGCCCAAGCAAGGTAAGCATGACACAAGAAAGGTAAGCAAGGGCACGACATGGCCCAAGCAAGGTAAGCATCACCCAAGAAAGGTAAGCAAGGGCACGACATGGCCCAAGCAAGGTAAGCAAGACCCAAGAAAGGTAAGCAAGGGCACGACATGGCCCAAGCAAGGCAAGGCATGACCCAAGAAAGGTAAGCAAGGGCACGACATGGCCCAAGCAAGGGAAGCATGACCCAAGAAAGGTAAGCAAGGGCACGACATGGCCCAAGCAAGGCAAGGCATGACCCAAGAAAGGTAAGCAAGGGCACGAGATGGCCCAAGCAAGGCAAGGCATGACCCAAGAAAGGTAAGCAAGGGCACGACATGGCCCAAGCAAGGCAAGGCATGACCAAGAAAGGTAAGCAAGGGCATGACATGGCCCAAACAAGGTAAGCATGACCCAAGAAAGGTAAGCAAGGGCACGACATGGCCCAAGCAAGGCAAGGCATGACCCAAGAAAGGTAAGCAAGGGCACGACATGGCCCAAGCAAGGCAAGGCATGACCCAAGATAGGTAAGCAAGGGCACGACATGGCCAAGCAAGGCAATGCATGACCAAGAAAGGTAAGCAAGGGCACGACATGGCCCAAACAAGGTAAGCATGACCCAAGAAAGGTAAGCAAGGGCACGACATGGCCCAAGCAAGGCAAGGCATGACCCAAGAAAGGTAAGCAAGGGCACGACATGTCCCAAGCAAGGCAAGGCATGACCCAAGTGTTAGGTTATGATACATATGACAATTCATAAATCATGCGGAAAAACCATAAACCCAGGAAAACATATTATTTACACATAATCATTTAGCATAGATTAGATGCATACTCTTTGTTGCGTGCCTTCCCTAGCTGCGCCCGAACCGAACAAGAACAAGTCTTTAGGACTCCAAGTGTCGTCCCTCCGTAGATAGTCCACAGCACGTCCGGATCCGCCTTAAGATTGACCAACTAGAATCGCCCTTAAGGTACTATTATTTTCGGCACTTTATAGGCAAATGTGTGACTGAATTTTTCTCTCAAAAACTCACTTTGAATACTTTGAAACTTGTGTTATAAATTGTGAGCCCTAGCCTCATATTTATAGCGGTATGGAAAGGGAATCGAAATCCTATTCAGATACAAATTAATCAAACCTAGAATCCTACAAGAACTCTAATTTAATTAATTTATCAAATAGAATTTAGGAATTTAATCATTAACCGAACTCTGCATGTTTTAGGAAACGTGCACGAACACAAACACTTGCACACACACGCACGGCAGCCACGATGGGCCCCATGCGTGCGCGCGAGCAGCAACCCACTCAGCGCCCGCGCGCGCTGCGCGTGCTGTGCGCGCTGTGCGCGCTGCGCGCTGCGCGCAGCCTGCTGGGCCTGGCCTTGCGCTGGTCCTGGCGTGGCTGTTTGTGCGGCGCGCTTGGCTTGTTGGGCGATGGCCTGGCTTCGTGCTGGGCCTCGTCCGGCAGGCCTCGTCCGATGCTTATTCGTACGATGCGCTTCCGATTAAATTTTCCGATTCCGGAATTCATTTCCGATACGAACAATATTTAATATTTCCGATTCCGGAATTAATTTCCGTTTCGAACAAATATTTAATATTTCCGTTTCCGGAATTATTTTCCGATTCCGGTAATATTTCCGATTCTGACAATATTTCCGTTTCCGGCAATATTTCCGATTCTGGCAATATTTCCATTTCCGATAATATTTTCCGACACGTACCATGTTTCCGTTTCCGGCAACATCTACGACTTGGATAATATTTATATTTCCGATACGATCCATATTTCCGTTTCCGGCAATATCATCGTTTCCGGAGTATTCATTCCTTGCCTGTGACGATCTTAGCTCCCACTGAAACCAAGATCCGTCGGTTCCGAATATTCATAGATGGAGTATTTAATGCTATTAAATACTTGATCCGTTTACGTACTATTTGTGTGACCCTACGGGTTCAGTCAAGAGTAAGCTGTGGATTAATATCATTAATTCCACTTGAACTGAAGCGGCCTCTAGCTAGGCATTCAGCTCACTTGATCTCACTGAATTATTAACTTGTTAATTAATACTGAACCGCATTTATTAGACTTAACATAGAATGCATACTTGGACCAAGGGCATTATTTCCTTCAGTCTCCCACTTGTCCTTAGGGACAAGTGTGCATTTCCTAATTCCTTTGTCGCTCGATGCTTGCTCTTGAACATAAGGTAAGAGTTGTCATCCTTATTATGTCCAGAGGTGTTCCTCGGTTTCAGAGTTCAACTGATCAA
Source organism: Spinacia oleracea (assembly GCF_020520425.1). Taxonomy (NCBI): domain Eukaryota; kingdom Viridiplantae; phylum Streptophyta; class Magnoliopsida; order Caryophyllales; family Amaranthaceae; genus Spinacia; species Spinacia oleracea. The sequence goes on along the minus strand of NW_026614355.1, from coordinate 119,141 downwards.
ATAAACAGATAATCATAGCCTATGATTCATCCGAGCACGGCCATGCATTTCACAGTTTCTAGCTCTCCGAGTGGCCTTGTACAACTTTTAAGCAACTCATCCCGATTTATGGGAGGACAATCCCAATCTTGCGATCTTGAGATTAGACTTCGTTTGATAGGTGATTACCTGAGCGTTGCCTTTATAGCCTCCTTTTACGGTGCGACGGTTGGTCAACGTCAAAGCAACCAGTTCTCAAACAAGTAATCTCAAATCACTCAGGTATTGAGGATTTAGTGTCTAATAATTTAATGAAATTTACTTATGACAGACTTTCATCTCTTACAGTAAAGTTTCATAGGTCTCGTCCGATACTAGTCTTCCCAAAGTAAGTATCTATGCAAATGATTATGACATTGCCATGTCCACATAGTTCAAGAAACAGAACTACTAGTCATCTTGCATTCTAATCGTCTAACGTTTTCTATGCGTCCAATTTTATAGAAAACTCCGATTAGGGACCATTTTCAACCTTTGACATTCAAGTTCACTTGATAGACATTTCTTAGTCACAGGACTGGTCCTGACAGTCTATCTTGAATATATCGTCAAATTGAAGGGACTCATCATTTAATAAACCACAAATTAAATGGAAAAATGAATTCTTTTCATTTATTGTGAATGATTAACCAATAATGTTTTACAAAGATTTAAACTCTAAAACTTTAAAACATTAAACAGAGACATCAAAGCCATTCTCCAATATGCTTGATTCCCATAGCTGCAGTGTGCGAGTTGTGCTTCGCCTGCGGCAGAGGTTTAGTTAATGGATCTGATATGTTGTCATCAGTTCCAATTTTGCTTATCTCGACTTCTTTTCTTTCAACGAACTCTCGTAGAAGGTGAAATCTACGAAGTACATGCTTGACTCTCTGGTGGTGTCTAGGCTCTTTTGCCTGTGCAATAGCTCCGTTATTATCACAATACAGGGCTATTGGTCCTTTAATGGAGGGGACTACACCAAGTTCTCCTATGAACTTCCTTAGCCATATAGCTTCCTTTGCTGCTTCATGTGCAGCAATGTACTCCGCTTCAGTTGTAGAATCCGCAATGGTGCTTTGCTTAGCACTTTTCCAGCTTACTGCTCCTCCGTTGAGGCAGAAGACAAACCCAGACTGTGATCTGAAATCATCTTTGTCGGTTTGGAAACTTGCGTCCGTATAGCCTTTAACAATTAATTCATCATCTCCACCATAGACCAGGAAGTCATCTTTGTGCCTTTTCAGGTACTTCAGAATATTCTTGGCAGCAGTCCAATGCGCCTCTCCTGGGTCTGACTGGTATCTGCTCGTAGCACTGAGTGCGTACGCAACATCCGGGCGTGTACATATCATAGCATACATTATTGAACCAATCAATGATGCATATGGAATCCCATTCATTCGTCTACGCTCATCAAGTGTTTTTGGGCACTGAGTCTTGCTTAGAGTCATTCCATGAGACATGGGTAGGTAGCCTCGCTTGGAGTCCGCCATCTTGAACCTATCAAGCACCTTATTGATATAAGTGCTTTGACTAAGTCCAATCATCTTTTTAGATCTATCTCTGTAAATCTTGATGCCCAATATGTACTGTGCTTCTCCTAGATCCTTCATCGAAAAACATTTCCCAAGCCAAATCTTGACAGAGTTCAACATAGGAATGTCATTTCCGATAAGCAGTATGTCGTCGACATATAATACTAGGAAAGCAATTTTGCTCCCACTGACCTTCTTGTATACACAAGATTCGTCCGCGTTCTTGATGAAACCAAAGTCACTGACTGCTTCATCAAAACGTATATTCCAGCTCCTGGATGCCTGCTTCAATCCGTAGATTGACTTCTTTAGCTTGCATACCTTTTTAGCATTCTTTGGATCCTCAAAACCTTCAGGCTGTGTCATAAACACAGTTTCTGTTAAAACGCCGTTTAAGAAAGCAGTTTTGACATCCATCTGCCATATTTCGTAATCGTAATATGCAGCGATTGCTAACATTATTCGAATAGACTTTAGCATTGCAACTGGTGAAAAGGTTTCATCGTAATCCACACCGTGGACTTGCCTGTAACCTTTTGCAACCAATCTAGCTTTGAAAACTTCAAGTTTCCCATCCTTGTCCTTTTTCAGTTTGAAAACCCATTTGCTTCCAATGGCTTGGTAGCCATCTGGCAAATCGACCAAATCCCATACTTGGTTTTCAGACATGGAGTCTAATTCAGATTGCATGGCTTCTTGCCATTGCTTGGAGCTAGGGCTCGTCATAGCTTGCTTGTAAGTCGCAGGTTCATCACTTTCAAGTAATAGAACGTCATAGCTCTCGTTCGTCAAAATACCTAAGTACCTTTCCGGTTGAGATCTATATCTTTGCGATCTACGCGGGGTAACATTTCTAGATTGACCATGATTCTCACCAGATTCTTCTAAAGATCTCTGAGTTTCATCCTGAATGTCATCTTGAGCATTCTCTAGAGTTTGTTGTTCGACTCGAATTTCTTCGAGGTCTACTTTTCTCCCACTTGTCATTTTGGAAATGTGATCCTTCTCCAAAAAGACACCATCTCGAGCAACAAACACTTTGTTCTCAGATGTATTGTAGAAGTAATACCCCTTTGTTTCCTTTGGATAGCCCACAAGGATACATTTGTCAGATTTTGGATGAAGTTTGTCTGAAATTAATCGTTTGACGTATACTTCACATCCCCAAATCTTAAGAAAAGACACATTTGGAGGCTTTCCAAACCATAATTCGTATGGAGTCTTTTCGACAGCTTTAGACGGAGCTCTATTTATAGTGAGTGCAGCTGTATTTAGTGCATGTCCCCAAAATTCTAATGGAAGTTCGGCCTGACCCATCATTGACCTGACCATGTCTAGCAAGGTTCTGTTCCTCCGTTCTGACACACCGTTCCATTGTGGTGTTCCAGGAGGAGTCAATTCTGATAGAATTCCACATTCTTTCAGATGGTCATCAAATTCATAGCTCAGATATTCACCGCCTCTATCAGACCACAGTGCCTTAATCTTCTTGCCTAATTGATTCTCTACTTCACTCTGAAATTCCTTGAATTTGTCAAAGGATTCAGACTTATGCTTCATTAGGTAGACATAACCATACCTACTGAAGTCATCAGTGAAAGTGATAAAGTAGCTGAAACCACCTCTAGCATTTGTACTCATTGGTCCACATACATCTGTATGGATTAAACCCAATAGTTCATTTGCTCTTTCTCCAACTTTAGAGAAAGGTTGCTTTGTCAATTTGCCAAGTAAACATGATTCGCATTTACCATAATCCTCTAAGTTAAATGGTTCTAGAATTCCTTCTCTTTGAAGTCTTTCTAAGCGTTTCAAGTTTATATGGCCTAATCGACAATGCCACAGATAGGTGAGATCTGAATCATCCTTTTGGCCTTTTTGGTATTTATGTTATATACTTGTTTGTCGTGATCTAATAAATAAAGTCCATTGACTAATCTAGCAGATCCATAAAACATCTCTTTAAAATAAAACGAACAACTATTGTCTTTTATTATAAAGGAAAATCCCTTAGCATCTAAGCAAGAAACTGAAATGATGTTTTTAGTAAGACTTGGAACATGGAAACATTCTTCCAGTTCCAAAACTAGCCCGGAGGGCAACGACAAATAGTAAGTTCCTACAGCTAATGCAGCAATCCGTGCTCCATTTCCCACTCGTAGGTCGACTTCACCCTTGCTTAACTTTCTACTTCTTCTTAGTCCCTGTGGATTGGAACATAAGTGTGAGCCACAACCAGTATCTAATACCCAAGAAGTTGAATTAGCAAGTATACAGTCTATAACGAAAATACCTGAAGATGGAACGACTGTTCCGTTCTTCTGATCTTCCTTTAGCTTCAAGCAATCTCTCTTCCAATGCCCCTTCTTCTTGCAGTAGAAGCATTCGGATTCAGAAGTGGGTTGACTGACCTTTCTCTTTGCAGATTTGGCGCCAGTTTGCTTAGTTGGGCTGGCTTTGTTGCCACCTTTCTTAGCATTCCTCTTCTTTCCAGATTTCTTGAACTTGCCCCCACGCACCATAAGCACATCCTGCTTATCACTTTTGAGCGTCTTTTCAGCGGTCTTCAGCATACCGTGAAGCTCAGTGAGCGTTTTGTCCAGACTATTCATACTGTAGTTCAGTTTGAACTGATCATACCCGCTATGAAGAGAATGGAGGCACTAGTAGAAAAAACCCTTATTGCAGCGGGCTTTTAGACCCCTGTTGCAGCGTACATCGTATGCTGCAACTGGGGGGCCTGCAACAAGTCTGAACTTGTTGCAGCGTACATGTTCGCTGCAAAAAGTGATTTGTTGCAGCGGGCTTTTAGATGTACGCTGCAACAAGTGCCAAAAAATTGGCAAAATTTTGGACTTGTTGCAGCGTACATATAAAAGCCCGCTGCAACAGACCCAACTTTTTGCAGCGTACATTTATTTGTACGCTGCAACAAGTCTGAATTACTCAATTTTTTGCAGCGTACATTTATTTGTACGCTGCAACAAGTCTGAATTTTTGCGAAATTTTTTTCCCTTGTTGCAGCGTACAACATATATGTACGCTGCAAAAAAGCACTTTTGGCGGGAAAATTCTAATTTTGTTTAGGGATACCTAGAGTGCCTTGCACCAAATATAGAAACCTGTCAAAACAATAATAGAATAACGCAACCTGTATAACAAATATAAAAACAACAACTGGAGTTTTGTATATATCCCAAAACCAAAAGTGCACATACCGATACATTTAAATACATTTACGTTCCAATTTCAAAGTACGCATACATTTTAACATAAAAGATTGTTCTATAACATCTAAACCAACACGATCAAGCGCCATCAGGTCAATAATAAATACTTGGTGGTAAAAAACTTCGCCCATTGCTCACGAACCACATCAATTTCCTCACTAGCATAAGGCGCAGTCCTCGGAGTATAGACCTTACAAAAACAAAAAATTGATGGAGCATATATTAGATCGATTAAATGCAAATGAAATGTCACATTTTAACATTCAAGCAACTAATGACAATGTATTAATAGTCTAGAATACGAATCAATTAGTTACTTAATTACCTCATCTAGCCGGCCTTCATAGTCATGTTGTAACGTGACTATCTCTAACATGAACTTCATAACGTAATAGCCACACTCAGTTCCGCCGATTTGTTGAGCACACTGATTAAGAAACATAATACTTTATCTTGCAAGGCCAATAATTAATAAAAACAAAGCAAAAAGCTAATTAAGAAACATGTTATACCTCTATATGAATGGGTTTACACGACTTAAAACTCGTTTTATTCGGACAATGCCCACCATTGCACTTGTACACTTGGTATGCCCTAGAAAATTAACGAAACATGGGTACTCATGAATATGATTTTGGCTTAGGTTTCTTAAAGACTAATGTAATTTGTAAGCAAAAGAACTTACAAACTCAAGATTCCCCATGCATAATCTGTTCGACGTGGATCTCTAGCAGAATCGAAAATATATACATAACCTCTACGTAGGTCCATCACGTATAAATTCCAATGATTTCTGTATAATTTATAAATGATATATTAAATATTTAATAACAATAATAATTAATATTTTATATGAAACTTATATAATATAACACACTTACTCTTGATTATATGGGATTAAAAACCAATTAGTTAGGTTAGGATTACCCATCTTCTCCTTTTCAATTTCAGCTTGGAAAATGTTTTTCAAATACATTGTTGGCGCTCCAGGGTCGGCCTTGATTCTAGTGCTTGACATAATCTCGGGACAAATGAACGAAATCCGAGACATTTCAAATGATTTGGCATGATCGTGCAATAAACACCTACAAAATAAACAAGATTACACTATTAAGATCGATAAAGAGAAAAAACTTCAAAGAAATAATAGTTTTATTAACAACAATAAAACATTTAATTACAATATGTAGACTTGGATCGCTGAAATGTTTAAGCACGCCCCGCGAAGGAACTCTCCTATATCAGACGCAGTTATGTATGTTTCTTGATCAAAATCCGAGTGCCAAACTGAGGCCGCCAATGGGATGGTAGTATTATCATATATATCATCAGGCGCCGAAGTCATGATAAACTGCAAGTATTTGCATGACGGGCCAAGACCTTGAATTGCATCGTGTACAAGTCCCGCTTTCTTGCTTTTGGTGGTTGATTCTTGTGTTTTACGATCACAACTACCCACGACCTCTAAGTTGGACTTAGGCTTAGAATTCGACTTCTTTGGATGCGAAAATTCCTATAACAATAGTCAATTAACATTAGTCATATAATAAGAATCAAATGAGTCATTAGGTTCTTTAGTTCAAAGTTGGGAGCGAAAATGTCATTTTAGCTCAATATATGACCTATAACGACCCAACGAGCCATAAATGTGCATAAATAGGTTCGAATGAGTTTTAGAAACTTAAAACTATGCATATTAGTCGTGTAATAAGAATCAAATGAGTCCTTAGGTTCTTTAGTTCAAAGTTGGGAGCGAAAATGTCATTTTAGGTCTATATATGACCTATAACGACCCAACGAGCCATAAATGTGCATAATTAGGTTCGAATGAGTTTTAGAAACTTAAAACTATGCATATTAGTCATGTAATAGGATTAAAATGAGTGTTTAGGTTCTTTAGTTCAAAGTTGGGAGCGGAAATGTCATTTTAGCTCTATATATGACATATAACGACCCAACGAGCCATAAATGTGCATGAATAGGTTCGAATGAGTTTTAGAAACTTAAAACTATGCATATTAGTCATGTAATAAGAATAAAATGAGTCATTAGGTTCTTTAGTTCAAAGTTGGGAGCGAAAATGTCATTTTAGCTCTATATATGACCTATAACGACCCAACGAGCCATAAATGTGCATAAATAGGTTGGAATGAGTTTTAGAAACTTAAAACTATGCATATTAGTCATGTAATAGGATTAAAATGAGTGTTTAGGTTCTTTAGTTCAAAGTTGGGAGCGAAAATGTCATTTTAGCTCTATATATGACCTATAACGACCCAACGAGCCTTAAATGTGCATAAATAGGTTGGAATGAGTTTTAGAAACTTAAAACTATGCATATTAGTCATGTAATAGGATTAAAATGAGTGTTTAGGTTCTTTAGTTCAAAGTTGGGAGCGAAAATGTCATTTTAGCTCTATATATGACCTTTAACGACCCAACGAGCCTTAAATGTGCATAAATAGGTTCGAATGAGTTTTAGAAACTTAAAACTATGCATATTAGTCATGTAATAGGATTAAAATGAGTGTTTAGGTTCTTTAGTTCAAAGTTGGGAGCGAAAATGTCATTTTAGCTCTATATATGACCTTTAACGACCCAACGAGCCTTAAATGTGCATAAATAGGTTCGAATGAGTTTTAGAAACTTAAAACTATGCATATTAGTCATGTAATAAGAATCAAATGAGTCCTTAGCTTCTTTAGTTCAAATTTGGGAGCGAAAATGTCATTTTAGCTCAATATATGACCTATAACGACCCAACGAGCCTTAAATGTGCATAAATAGGTTCGAATGAGTTTTAGAAACTTAAAACTATGCATATTAGTCGTGTAATAAGAATCAAATGAGTCCTTAGGTTCTTTAGTTCAAAGTTGGGAGCGAAAATGTCATTTTAGGTTAATATATGACCTATAACGACCCAACGAGCCTTAAATGTGCATAATTAGGTTCGAATGAGTTTTAGAAACTTAAAACTATGCATATTAGTCGTGTAATAAGAATCAAATGAGTCCTTAGGTTCTTTAGTTCAAAGTTGGGAGCGAAAATGTCATTTTAGGTTCGAATGAGTTTTAGAGGGTTTACCTTGGATGGTAAGTCTGTTGTCTTCTTTTGGGCCGCTAACACCGTTGTCTTTTTCTTGGAGCTACCATCCCTCTCTTTAGAAACATTAGACTTGGACTTCTTTTTAGGAGGTGAAATACAATCCTTTAAAATTCAACAAAAACAAGAGTAGGTAAGATGTCGAATGTGCTTGCGTGAACATATACATTCTAAACAATAAAACATATATACCTCGCCGTCTTCGAAAATCACTAAGTGTATGGGCCATTGCACAAAACTACCCAGAGCACCGCCTAAGTTAGTGAAACCATCTCCCGTAGGTACCGGAAGAATATCATCAACATGTCCGTCGTAAACAAAATCAACTTGGACTTTATAGTGACCAGGCTTCATCGATGTAAAATGTTGGGGCAATGCACCATCTGAGGGTTGTACCATACCATCCGCCACGACAATGTTGTTGCCTGAAACTTTCTCCTCAAGGGCAAGACGACATGGAGTCCTTTCCTTCATAAACAAAGGTTTCAATGCAACTTTGTAAGTGATACAGATTATTAAGTAAATGTCAACTAAAAACATAAAAGGATCAAGCAACTATGTTAAAAAAGAGTGACTACGTCGTACCTTTAGCTCGCGTGGTTGCGGCACTAAGATGTGACGAGTGGTTCTTGTAGCACTAACATCAAGGTCAACTCTGGCAGAATCATTTAAGTGGAGGTCATCAGGTATCGGGGTAGAAATGGAGTTTAGTTGTCCTGTTTTTAACAAGGTGCTTAGTTGCTTTTGGAGGGCCTCTGCCACCCTCTTCTCTACCCTTTTCTCTAATTCACCTTCAAACTCCTTTTTCACAGAAGCTCTGATTGATTCGTAATTTTCTGATGAAGCTTCACCATGGTCACTTCTACTATGTCGAATACACGGACCGAAAGCCTTTTTGATACCAACCATGCCACCTGTTCCCTTGACACGCCCACGATGATCTTTTTTCCCTATAGCTTTAGTGAGGGCATCCTCACCCTGTTCGAAAGAAAGATTTCCTTTTTCCTCTTCTGCGATGTACTCTAACTGCCAATTAGGAAAGTAAAATTACTTTATATTCTCTAATCAAAGCAAGTAAATATTAATTAATTATCGCTACTTACAGCTTTTGTTGCGATTTCAACAACTTCTGAATCGTTCGGGTCAATTTCCCACTTTCCCTCTTTATTTTGTACTTGATGGGCCAAAATCCACTCCTTTGATCTGTATTTTCTAACTCTATTAACATTTGAGGTCACTGATGAGTTCACCGAGGAGCTACTCGAGATAGGTAAAGCTGCATCTGGTGGAAGTCGTCCATCCTTTATCCAATCTAGTCGCTTTCTATTATAACCCTTTTGGCCGGTGCGATGTGGGTTCTTGTTGCATGATGCACTTTTCCTCGCCTTTTCACTACGAAGCTGTCAAAGACAACATAAAAAGATGGAAATAAATGTTTTTTCTGATAACTTTTTGTCCTAGAACCAATGTCAGTTTGCTACATGAAAAACTCTTTAAGGACAAGTTAAAGAAATATTATCATTACCAATGACTCTGGCAGGAAATAATGTTTAACAAAAGTCTTCCAATCATCCTCTGTGATATGGTTGTAGACATCCCAAGGCATCTTGTTTGTTTGATTTTTTGGCTTCTTTTCCTTCATAGTTATCCATCGGCGCACCAACTTGCTCTTGAAACAACTAAATCGTTTCGCCACACAAGAATGAAAATATTTCTCCCTCGAATGATTAGAATCATCAGTAATGTGGAACATAAGCTGTTAATAATTAAAAAAAGTTAAATTATAAAAATAGTATTTAAATCAAATTAAATAATCCCTAAAATATACAAATCAAGTTAATATCCAATGCTTACCTTAGTCTCCTCCCAAAACCCCTTCTTGATTTGCTCATCTACCTTTGGATATAATGGGACGTTAATATTAATTCTAGTAGCACAACTCCCAACTTGCTTCCCGTATTCATGAGACCATTGTCCATCGGGGACATTATATACATTATACTCAAGGAACATAGGCTTAGCGACTTTAACACCTTTTGACGGACCACGGCCTTTAATGGTCTTTGTAATCGTACTAACATCTTGTGATTCGTCACGCGTTGTGGGAGTCTTGCCACCTTCTGATTCATGCCTAACAACAATTTGGTTTTCATTCATCGTACCTATGTTGTTCCTGCATCAAGTAAAACATACAGAAGAGTGGTTACAAAATGTGCGCGCAGCAGCAAATCAGTGCTCTAGCATACAGAAGGATATCAGATCAGTGCAGATATCACAGATCAGATCAGCACTGATCAGTGCAGATCAGATCAGCACTGATCTGCACTGATCAGATCAGCACAGATCAGCACAGATCAGTGCTGATCAGATCTGCACTGATCAGTGCTGATCTGATCTGTGATATCTGCACTTCTCTGTTCTGCACTGATCTGATCAGCACTGAACTGTGCTGATCTGATCTGCACTGATCAGTGTAGATCAGATCAGCACAGATCAGTGCTGATCAGATCAGCACAGATCAGTGCAGAACAGATCAGCACAGATCAGTGCAGAACAGATCAGCACAGATCAGTGCTGATCTGATCTGCACAGATCAGTGCAGAACAGATCAGCACAGATCAGTGCAGAACAGATCAGCACAGATCAGTGCTGATCTGATCTGCAGTGATCTGTGCTGACCTGATCTGCAATGTTCCCCCCTTGTTGATTTTGTTCGAATTATAACAATATGACTGTTGCATCTGCAGCTTGAGACAGGTAGTCAGGTAAGTCCATTTTTTTAAAGTGAAACCATAGAGGAACAATTGACACTATTTTAACCAAATATTTGGTTAATAAAATTTCATCAAGGATTTGCAGATGCTAGTTTTATGGCAGTCAGAAGAGATAAATCAAGGTCAATTTTGAAACAACAGCAACTAACAGTACCACTCCCCACCAATTTTAAGTCTCTAGTTTGTGCAAAGGGGATCATGCAAAAGAGATGGCACTAATTGAAGAATGAACGAGAAATTTAAGTGTAAATATGTCAAAGCTCAACATAATGGAAAATCAATAAGAACAGCATAGAGAGAAAGAAATTTAGGGGCTGTTTGGTTCCCCAGACTTCCCCCTGGACTTGGATTCCCCCAAATTTCTATCAGTCTCTCATTGGTCAATGACTCAATGGTCACCACCATCATCCCAAATCAATCCACCCCACCCCACCATCACCTCACCACCACTATCACCGTCACCTCACTAGTCACCACTAAAGCAACTCTCACTTCCACCCACCATGGATACATCACCAGAAAAACCAACCTTCACATCCCTTCCTTGATCCATTTCACCCCTTTTCCCTCTTTTTATTCCTCTCCGCTTTTTGTTAGGGACCAAAACATCGCTTTACAATGTAATTGAACAATTGATAGAATACTAAGTTGACACATGCTCCGGCCTTCAAAGAATCAAATCATATCAAAGAATTTGAACTCTATAGCAGCAACAAGCCAACAAGCATGAAAAATTATATATGTGGAATGCACTGATCTGTGCAGATCTGATCAGCATAGATCAGTGCTGATCAGATCAGCACTGATCTGTGCTGATCTGTTCTGCACTGATCAGATCTGCAGAACAGATCAGCACAGATCAGTGCTGATCTGATCTGCACTGATCTGTGCAGATCAGATCAGCACAGATCAGTGCAGAACAGATCAACACAGATCAGTGCTACCCTCATCTGATCTGCATTGATCTGCATGTGCTGATCTGATCTGCAATGTTCTTTGTCATTCTTGGTGTGTTTGTTGAGGCAATATGAGAATGCAGGGCAGCTAACTCATTCTATAAACAAGTTCTATTAATCTAGTATAGTACGGAGTAGTATGTAAGTTAGATCGTAAAATGAAATTATGTAATTGAGTTTCACTTAAACTCAAGCAACAATCATTAAGAAACTTAATGAGGAAATCTGACAATCTCACTTCTCTTATATCATGAAATCATATACTCATTCGAACATGACTAATATGCATAGTTTTAAGTTTCTAAAACTCATTCGAACCTATTTATGCACATTTAAGGCTCGTTGGGTCGTTAAAGGTCATATATAGAGCTAAAATGACATTTTCGCTCCCAACTTTGAACTAAAGAACCTAAACACTCATTTTAATCCTATTACATGACTAATATGCATAGTTTTAAGTTTCTAAAACTCATTCCAACCTATTTATGCACATTTATGGCTCGTTGGGTCGTTATAGGTCATATATAGAGCTAAAATGACATTTTCGCTCCCAACTTTGAACTAAAGAACCTAATGACTCATTTTATTCTTATTACATGACTAATATGCATAGTTTTAAGTTTCTAAAACTCATTCGAACCTATTCATGCACATTTATGGCTCGTTGGGTCGTTATATGTCATATATAGAGCTAAAATGACATTTTCGCTCCCAACTTTGAACTAAAGAACCTAAACACTCATTTTAATCCTTTTAAATGATTAATATGATTAGTTTTAACTTACCTAGACTCAATTCAATCAATTTATGCCATTTGAGACTTGTTTGGTAGTTATGGTTCATATTTATGCTAATTTAGTCAACTAAGGTCAATTTAGGTCAATTTATTCAACTAAGGTCAATTTAAGCCCGCTCGTTTTGATTTAGGTCATTCTAGCTCAAGATTAGGAGACATGTTAATTAGCGCAACACTAGGAGAAAACGCACAACTCACCAAAAGTAAATACGTGCTTTATTTTCCGATTCTGAGAACTTCTGAAAAGACACAAATCACCGAAAGCTTCTGAAAATTTCTGACTCGGGGATCTCAAGTCATCTGCACAGAAAGTTAGAAAACTTTGGTCAGGAACAAAAGTAAGATGTGGAAGTACAGTAAGAATTAAAGAAAGCTAGAAAAGTATAATCATGAACACAATGGAAGTATAAAATAAGAATTAAAGATGTGGAAGTACAAACTACACCTTCCTAAATGCTAGAAAAGATACATTTAATCTGATATTCAGTTAGCTAGAATTACCTATTCCCAGAAGCCAACTCATCTTATTCATTTACGGTTTACAACCCAAATTCCTTCCCTATGATCTGTGCGCATATGATTAGTATTATTTGCATCTTCCTCCTCCGGTAACGGTTGAACAGCCGTTGGTAACAGGGGTGTTTCATCGTACTTGTCATACTCATCTTCATCCACAACATCATCAATACCCAGAATATTTCTCTTGCCTTGGGCAACTGCACGCCATATAGGATCAACATTGTCTACCACATAGAAAATTTGCTTAGCTTGTGATGCTAGAATGAATGGCTCGTCACTATCACTTAATCGATCAAAGTTAACCAATGTTAAACCAGGAAAAATTTCATCTTGTTTCACCCCATTATGGTTGTTGGCCCACTTGCACCGGAATACAGGGATCGTAAATTTGTTGTAATCAAGCTCCCATATTTCTTCGATAACACCATAATATGATTGTGTCGCATCAACCGGTCTTCTATCCTTGGCGCTTGCAAAGACCCTAGATGCTGCAACATGCTTCACTCCACTATTCTGCACCACACTCTTTTCATCTTGTCTTCTAGTGTAGAATGTGAACCCATTGATATCATACCCTTCATAAGACAGAACACATAGTCGAGGACCTCGAGCTAACCACTGGACCATTTCAGAAACATCTAGATTTTTTTTCATTTCCTCGGCTACTTCCTTCTTAAACCAATCAACAAATGTGCGATTATGTTCTTGCATCAACGCTCTTTCCTTCAACTTAGGATTCTTTTGTTGCAATTCTAGCAAATGCTTATCTATGTAAGGATTGACCTCGGTAAGATGCTGCAACACACAAAGATGTGCCTTATTCTTCCTTTCAGATGGAGGCGAGATCACATTTTTACCAATTACCCCATGCCCTTCAAGCCTCCCTGCATGACGAGATTTTGGAAGACCTATTTGCTCAAGCCTTGTTAAGAATTCAGCTACATATTGAGATATCTCTTCCTCAAGGACTCCCCGAATGATACTACCCTCCGGCCTTGCCCGATTCTTTGTTTTGTCCTTTAAATGCCCAAAAAATCTCTCAAAAGGATACATCCATCTTAAGAACACCGGACCACATAACTTGATTTCTCGAACTAAATGGACAATTAAGTGCACCATAATATCAAAGAAAGATGGTGGAAAGTACATTTCAAATCGACACAAAGTTTCAACAATATCATTGTGCAAAGAATCTAATTTCTCCGGATCAATCACTTTAGCACATATAGAATTGAAAAACACACAAAGTTTTGTTATAACATGTCTCACGTGTTTCGGCAATATCCCACGAAGTGCAATTGGCAAAAACACATTAATCATTACATGGCAATCATGAGACTTCATACCAACCAACCTAAGGTCCGAGAGAGATACTAGGCGCTTTACATTCGACGAATATCCCGAGGGAACCTTAATTCCATGTAAGCACTCACAAAACTGCTTCTTCTCCTTTCTTGACATTGTGTAACACGCTGGAGGCAGATAAGTCTTAGTACCACCCGCACCAGATTTTTCAACAGGCCACAAATCTGGTCGAATATTCCTCTTTTTCATATCTTTCCGCACATTCTCATTGTCCTTAGTCTTTCCAGGCATGTTTAGCAAAGTCCCAATGATAGCATCGCACACATTTTTCTCAATGTGCATTACATCGAGACAATGCCTAACCGACAAATCTCTCCAGTAGGGAAGATCCCATAATGGAGATACTTTCTTCCACAAAACACCCTTTTTAGACTTGGACTTGTAGCACTTGCCGTATTTGGTTTCAACATTTTTTATTCGTTCATAAACCTGTGATCCTGTCAAAGGCGTACGAGCTACTCTTTCCTCGGTGAACCCATTGAATTCTTTCTTCTTCTTACGATAAGGGTGATATCGACTGAGGTGCTTCCTGAAATCTGGGTAAACATTTTTCTTGAAATTATGCAACCATGTGGGCTTCATGTCCTCTTCACATATAGGGCATGCTTGTTCTCCTTTGGTTTTGTATCCAGACAAGTTTCCATATGCCGGAAAATCATTTATGGTACAAAAAACCATAGCTCGCAATGTAAAGCTTGAATTGGTGTGTGCATCGAACATTGAAACACCTTCATTCCACAATAATTTCAAATCATCTATGAGTGGAGCCAGGTACACATCTATGTCATTTCCAGGTTGCTTAGGCCCCGAGATGAGGAGTGATAACATGATATGCTTCCGCTTCATACACAGCCATGGAGGAAGATTATAAATTGCTAGAAGAACCGGCCATGTGCTATGTTGACTGCTTAGAGTTCCATATGGATTCACACCATCTGCACATAAAGCAAGCCTTAGATTTCTAACCTCCTTACCAAATTCAGGATATTTCTTATCAATATTTCTCCATTGAACAGAATCTGCAGGATGTCGAAGGAGTCCATCTTTCTTCCTCACTTCCGCATGCCACCTTAAGTTTTTTGCTTGTTTCTTCAATGAAAACATACGCTCAAACCTAGGTATGATTGGAAGATACCACAAAGACTTAGCAGGCGGGCCCCTCTTAGCTGAATTTGCCCCTTTGCGTTTGTAACGAGATGCGCCGCATGTTGGACACTCATCCAAATGTTCATGCTCTTTTCTGTAAAGGATACAATCATTTGGGCAAGCATCTATCTTGTCGACCTCTAAGCCTAAGGGACACATCAATTTCCTGGCATAATAGGTAGAGGTGGGGATATCATTCCCTTCCGGCAAAAATTCACCTACCCACTCCAATAAGGTGTCAAA
Source organism: Spinacia oleracea (assembly GCF_020520425.1). NCBI lineage: Eukaryota > Viridiplantae > Streptophyta > Magnoliopsida > Caryophyllales > Amaranthaceae > Spinacia > Spinacia oleracea. Next base: position 103,454 of record NW_026614355.1, on the reverse strand, counting down.
GTGTTCATCTCTCCAACCACCTTTACATTTGAGGTTGTAAAGTATTGACACACATTCCAACTTGCTGAATTTTGTACAACCGGGATACAATGGAGTTTCAGCAGCCTTTGATACTTGTTCGAACATCTGAGGTCGTTCGTCCAAGTGATCTTTCAGCCCATCCATCATCTCATTTATTTCATCATCTTCTTCCTCATCATCATCCGTCTCATTATTCTCATAAATATCATCATCACTCTCATTACTCTGAACATCAAATTGATGGACACTAGAACTTGGACGATCAGGTATTGTTTCACCATGCCAAAACCAAACATGGTAATCTTGCTTAAACCCACGGCGAAATAAATGATCCTCAATTTCATCAATGTCACCTAACCGCTTGATATTGTTACAATCACGGCAGGGACAATAGATTTTTTCGGCTTTTGTACTCCGTTGGTGTGCTAAAGCACATCTAATGAACTCTGCGACCCCACTCAAGTATTCTGCCGTAGTATGGTCACCATACATCCAACGACGACTCATTACTAATAACAACAACAAAAGGTTCCACACATAAACACATATATTAAGAAGTCACAAAATCATTAAGAAGTTCCGCAAATCTTTGGTTACATCATTTAAGTTTATCAATGCTTCACTGAAGTGATATTAGAAGTCCAAAAACAGTCATAATAAGTAAAACGGAATGGATACTTAAGCATAGAATACTAATGTACACGTTTTATTATTACACTTACTATACTTATCCAAATTTTATTTATCGTAAAAATGATATGCACTTACTGTACTATTGATTTCAACTTTCAAAAGAGGAAAAGAGAAATTTTATGAAGATAATTAGATATATCAATACCTTATGCAATTGTTGAAATTCGAACAAGCACGATGATAGATTATGCTGGCAGTACGATCATCGCCCCTCTCTTCAACCATATGCGTATCTACCCATCTTCACAATTAACTGCAAATAAAAGAAATAATTGAAAAACAGCCAAAAAAATCAAAATAAAAACGAAAATCAAAACGAAAATCAAAACGAAAATCAAAACGAAAATCAAAACGAAAATCAAACGAAAATAGTTCGAGGGCCAAATTCAGATATTTCTCATAGAATGCATGTAACAGGAAATTAACTATCTACCACATCACCACATAGCAATCACATTATTCAAGTTATTGGCATTATCGCAGCATTCAAGTGCGGAACTAAGTGCTTACGTAACCTCGGGGAAGGAAGAAGGGTAATGCCAGAATAAAATCCTGTAACCTCGGGGAAGGAAGAAGGGAACTAAGGGCCTGATACTACTGATCTAAGTGATGTATTCAACACTTTGAGCATACTTGGAAATTAAAAAAATTAAAAAAAAAAAAAGGTAATCCAAAAGCCTCTTGGAAATCAGCAAAATAACATCCAAACAACAGTCTGAAGGGGTGAGTAGCAGTCAGCAACAGCCTTAGCCCATTCCCCATTACTTGGAAACATAGTGGCTGTGTGCTTTTTAAAGAAATAGATCTATACTCGGAAACATAGCAATCCCCATTTACTTCGTTGAGTCGTTAAGTTTCAAAAACGAAAATCAAAACGAAAATCAAAACGAAAATCAAAAACGAAAATCAAAAACAATAATCAAAACGAAAATCAAAAAATAAAATTGAACCCTAATCTGAAAACGAAAATAAAAAACGAAAATAAAAATTGAACACACCATACCACCGGAACCACGACGCCGAGCAACCACCGGAACCACGACGCGACGGGGAGATGCTGAACCACGGAACCAAGACAGCGACGCAGGGCTGAACCACGGAACCACGGAACCAAGACAGCGAAGCAGGGTTGAACCACGACGCGACGGGGAGATGAGCAACCAACGGAACCAAGACAGCGACGCGAGCTGAGCAACTCTTGGGTTCGACGGCGACGCGAGCTGAGTTCGACGGCGACGCGAGCTGAGTTCGACGGCGACCTTGGATAAGCTTGGAGCTATAGCAGAGAAGGAACAGAGATATGATTGAGCGCGGTTTGTACGTACGTTGCAACTAGGAAAGTAAAAATTTTAATTTGAAACGCGGACTTGTTGCAGCGGGCATTAACATGTACGCTGCAATAACTAAGGTTTGTTGCTGCGGGCTTTTATTTTGTACGCTGCAACAAACGCATTTGTTGCGAACAACTAAAATGTACGCTGCGATAACCCTTTAAAGGGTTTGACCCGCGTTGACCGACTGGTTGTTGAAGCGTATTTATACTTGTACGCTGCAACAAGGGGGCTGCAACAGGGGTTTTTTCTACTAGTGAGGATGGTGTCTATAGCCATTTCCTGAGAAAATTGCTGATCCAGCCGACTCATATTCTCAATGAGTCCAATCATTTTGAGAACATGTGGACTTACGGGCTCGCCTTTCTTAAGCTTGGTCTCAAGAATTTGCCTATGAGTCTCGAATCTTTCGACTCGAGCCAGATCTTGGAACATGTTCTTCAACTCACTGATGATTGTGAAAGCATCTAAGTTGATGAACGTTTTCTGCAGATCCGCACTCATGGTGGCGAGCATTAGACATTTCACATCCTTGTTGGCATCAATCCAACGATTGAGGGCTGCCTGAGTGACCCCGTCGCCTGCAGCTTCGGGCATCGCCTCATCTAGGACATACTCCTTTTCTTCCTGCATAAGAACTATTTGCAAGTTCCTTTGCCAGTCAAGGAAGTTTTTCCCGTTCAACTTCTCCTTTTCGAGAATTGATCGAATGTTGAATGAATTGTTGTTTGCCATATTAAAAACTACAATTGAAAAGAATAAACAAATAAATAACCATTCACAGTTTCTCTTAATAAACTTAAATTCTGGCATACATGCATAATTCAATGTTTATTAAGCATTTTATTCAAATTATGTGTTCCGGCAGGTGTGAATAAAATGATTCCAAGATCCTAAAATCATTGAAGAACTAAGCACAGTTTGTCGACTTAATCCTAGAAAATCTTAGGTAAGCAAAAGCCTTTTGCTAATAGTCTAGAAACTATTCTTGGTTGATAGGTACGTCTAAGAACTTATTAGGTAAACCTATCGAATTTGCCACGACATAAAAGGACTCCTTACTTATATCGTTGAGTTTCACCAAAACTAACATGTACTCACAATTATTTGTGTACCTTGCCCCTTTAGGACCAATAAGTAACACCTCGCTGAACGAAAACTATTACTAGATTGATGTAAAGGATATCCAAGCAAGTGTATATTTTGGCATGGCACCTTTTAACTCAATTTTTAAGTTTGGAACTTAAGGCTCTTACTATGTTGGTTAGATTTTAAGTGAACTAAAATCCTTAATCATGCAACATAATCAAGCTTTTGATCTCATGCATTTTAAGACATATTTAAAACAATAAATAACTTAAAACATGCATAAGATATTTGTGATCTAGTATGGCCCGACTTCATCTTGAAGCTTTGACTTCAAAGTCCGTCTTGAAAATCTCCGTGGGAGGCACCATTTTCTTCAAATAGGATAAGCTATAACTAATTACAACTATTTGATGGTTCGCAGACCATATTTGAATTGAAAAATAACTTTGGTACTTTAGACCAATTACATTCAAATTAATGGTACGCAGACCATATTTTCTATCCTATTTGGGCCATACTAGTCACTTCATAACCTGCAAAACAGTACATATACAATATATACCATTCACCCATTCATTATCATGAATGGCCCACATAGCTGGTTAGTAAAACACATTATGCATCACGTAAACATTTGCAGCAATTAATCAAGGGCACCAATAATCTACCAATTATTCAGTCCTTATTAATTCTAATCAAGTTGTTTTAACCTTAAGGATTTGTAGACCTAATCAAGAGTTTATGACTAAAAAGCGCTCCCACTTAAACCAATAAATTCATATGCTTTACCAATTTTAAACATAAAAATGTATTTCTAGTCTAACCGGAAACATACAAATTTAATTAAAATTTAAAGCTCATATAAATTTATAATTGAATCCAAAAAGTTTAATTTAATTTCAGTCGCATTTAAATTAATTCATGATTTTAATTTTAGTAAAATAATTAGAATAAATAACATTTATTATAATTATAATATTCAAAATTAAAATCCAAGAAAATAATTTAAATTATTAATTTTAAAATTAATTAAAATTACGTGAACTGAAATTTTCAAATTAAACATTCAGAACGATCTAATCGTAACGCAAACATCCTACGCGTTGCATGCCCATGGGCCGCACGCACACAGCCATTGCTGGCCATGTGCGCGCAGCCCATGCGCTCGTCGCATAGCTGCTGCATCCCTATCGCAAGCCTCCGCACGCATTGGTGCTCGCTGCGCGCGCCAGCGCTCATCGCACGCGGGCTATCGCTCGCAGTGCGCGCGCGACATCGCTCGCTGGGCGCGCGACATCGCTCGCTGGGCGCGCGACATCGCTCGCTGGGCGCGCGAGCCATCGCTCGCTGGGCGCGCGACATCGCTCGCTGGGCGGGCGACATCGCTCGCTGTGCGCGCGAGCAATGCTAGGCGCAGCGCTCGTGGCACGCGAGCTTGCGCTCGCTGCGCGCGAGGCTGCGCGCTCTTGTGCGAGGCAGCGCGCGTTGTGGCGCAGCTCGCTTGCTGCCCACACGCGACTGCCTTGGCTCGCCCTACGCCCATGCCCATTGGTCCATTGGTCGTGGCACACGACACAAGGCAGGGCTGCTGCCTTGTGCTCGTGCACTACGCCCTTGCTCATTGCATTCGTGCCGCACGGGCGACGAGCTCCCTTGCTCGTCGTCGCATGCCCGCATTATACAACACCCCTTAAGGGTAACACGAAGCGTCCATTGCTTGTTTTATGAACGAATCGCATAAAATTTAAAATTTATATTTAAAATTAATGACAAATTAATAAATAATATTAATTTCATAATTTTAGGGCGAAAAATCGAAAATTTATTATCCAATTGATTTCCGATTGTTATGGATTCAAGTCTAGGTCATAAAAATTAAAATTTATCGTAAATTTACAATTTTTATGATGGTTTTTAATCATAGGTTTCTAATTAAATTACAATTAATTATGAAAATCAAATTAATTCTAAATTATTCTAATTTTCAACAAATTAATCATAATTAATAATTAGATTGCATAATTAACAAGACTAGGCATTCAAACTTGTTAAACATATGCAGTAGGTCAATCAAAAATTCAAGATTTATCAACAAGAATCGCAAATATTTAATTTAACATCTTAAATTTACGAAATTTTGCATTCGAAAAACTAAAACCTTCGAAAAGTCATAGTTAGGCTTCGAATTTGAGAATTCTGGGTTCGGCAGAAAAATACTCTTTTTTGTCAAAATTTTAGAATGCCTTTTACATGCGGAATTGACACAAAAATCACTCAATTCGGATGAGTAACGAAGAAACTGCCGAAAAACTGCGTACGTATAATTAAATAAACGCAATTTGCAATTAATTAACAATTACGAAAATTAATCACCCCTTTTAATTCTTGCAAATTTGTAATATTTAACCATGTTCATGCAATTTAGATTATGAAAATAATAAGGGGCTCGTGATACCACTGTTAGGTTATGATACATATGACAATTCATAAATCATGCGGAAAAACCATAAACCCAGGAAAACATATTATTTACACATAATCATTTAGCATAGATTAGATGCATACTCTTTGTTGCGTGCCTTCCCTAGCTGCGCCCGAACCGAACAAGAACAAGTCTTTAGGACTCCAAGTGTCGTCCCTCCGTAGATAGTCCACAGCACGTCCGGATCCGCCTTAAGATTGACCAACTAGAATCGCCCTTAAGGTACTATTATTTTCGGCACTTTATAGGCAAATGTGTGACTGAATTTTTCTCTCAAAAACTCACTTTGAATACTTTGAAACTTGTGTTATAAATTGTGAGCCCTAGCCTCATATTTATAGCGGTATGGAAAGGGAATCGAAATCCTATTCAGATACAAATTAATCAAACCTAGAATCCTACAAGAACTCTAATTTAATTAATTTATCAAATAGAATTTAGGAATTTAATCATTAACCGAACTCTGCATGTTTTAGGAAACGTGCACGAACACAAACACTTGCACACACACGCACGGCAGCCACGATGGGCCCCATGCGTGCGCGCGAGCAGCAACCCACTCAGCGCCCGCGCGCGCTGCGCGCAGCCTGCTGGGCCTGGCCTTGCGCTGGGCCTGGCGTGGCTGTTTGTGCGGCGCGCTTGGCTTGCTGGGCGATGGCCTGGCTTCGTGCTGGGCCTCGTCCGGCAGGCCTCGTCCGATGCTTATTCGTACGATGCGCTTCCGATTAAATTTTCCGATTCCGGAATTCATTTCCGATACGAACAATATTTAATATTTCCGATTCCGGAATTAATTTCCGTTTCGAACAAATATTTAATATTTCCGTTTCCGGAATTATTTTCCGATTCCGGTAATATTTCCGATTCTGACAATATTTCCGTTTCCGGCAATATTTCCGATTCTGGCAATATTTCCATTTCCGATAATATTTTCCGACACGTACCATGTTTCCGTTTCCGGCAACATCTACGACTTGGATAATATTTATATTTCCGATACGATCCATATTTCCGTTTCCGGCAATATCATCGTTTCCGGAGTATTCATTCCTTGCCTGTGACGATCTCAGCTCCCACTGAAACCAAGATCCGTCGGTTCCGAATATTCATAGACGGAGTATTTAATGCTATTAAATACTTGATCCGTTTACGTACTATTTGTGTGACCCTACGGGTTCAGTCAAGAGTAAGCTGTGGATTAATATCATTAATTCCACTTGAACTGAAGCGGCCTCTAGCTAGGCATTCAGCTCACTTGATCTCACTGAATTATTAACTTGTTAATTAATACTGAACCGCATTTATTAGACTTAACATAGAATGCATACTTGGACCAAGGGCATTATTTCCTTCACCAAGAAAGGTAAGCAAGGGCACGACATGGCCCAAGCAAGGCAAGGCATGACCCAAGAAAGGTAAGCAAGGGTACGACATGGCCCAAGCAAGGTAAGCATGACCCAAGAAAGGTAAGCAAGGGCACGACATGGCCCAAGCAAGGGAAACATGACCCAAGAAAGGTAAGCAAGGGCACGACATGGCCCAAGCAAGGCAAGGCATGACCCAAGAAAGGTAAGCAAGGGTACGACATGGCCCAAGCAAGGTAAGCATGACACAAGAAAGGTAAGCAAGGGCACGACATGGCCCAAGCAAGGTAAGCATCACCCAAGAAAGGTAAGCAAGGGCCCGACATGGCCCAAGCAAGGTAAGCAAGACCCAAGAAAGGTAAGCAAGGGCACGACATGGCCCAAGCAAGGCAAGGCATGACCCAAGAAAGGTAAGCAAGGGCACGACATGGCCCAAGCAAGGGAAGCATGACCCAAGAAAGGTAAGCAAGGGCACGACATGGCCCAAGCAAGGCAAGGCATGACCCAAGAAAGGTAAGCAAGGGCACGACATGGCCCAAGCAAGGTAAGCATGACCCAAGAAAGGCAAGCAAGGGCACGACTTGGCCCAAGCAAGGCAAGGCATGACCCAAGAAAGGTAAGCAAGGGCACGACATGGCCCAAGCAAGGCAAGGCATGACCCAAGAAAGGTAAGCAAGGGCACGACATGGCCCAAGCAAGGCAAGGCATGACCCAAGAAAGGTAAGCAAGGGCACGACATGGCCCAAGCAAGGGAAGCATGACCCAAGAAAGGTAAGCAAGGGCACGACATGGCCCAAGCAAGGCAAGGCATGACCCAAGAAAGGTAAGCAAGGGCACGACATGGCCCAAGCAAGGTAAGCATGTCCCAAGAAAGGCAAGCAAGGGCACGACTTGGCCCAAGCAAGGCAAGGCATGACCCAAGAAAGGTAAGCAAGGGCACGACATGGCCCAAGCAAGGCAAGGCATGACCCAAGAAAGGTAAGCAAGGGCACGACATGGCCCAAGCAAAGGAAGCATGACCCAAGAAAGGTAAGCAAGGGCACGACATGGCCCAAGCAAGGCAAGGCATGACCCAAGAAAGGCAAGCAAGGGCACGACATGGCCCAAGCAAGGCAAGGCATGACCCAAGAAAGGTAAGCAAGGGCACGACATGGCCCAAGCAAGGCAAGGCATGACCCAAGAAAGGTAAGCAAGGGCACGACATGGCCCAAGCAAGGTAAGCATGACCCAAGAAAGGCAAGCAAGGGCACGACTTGGCCCAAGCAAGGCAAGGCATGACCCAAGAAAGGTAAGCAAGGGCACGACATGGCCCAAGCAAGGCAAGGCATGACCCAAGAAAGGTAAGCAAGGGCACGACATGGCCCAAGCAAAGGAAGCATGACCCAAGAAAGGTAAGCAAGGGCACGACATGGCCCAAGCAAGGCAAGGCATGACCCAAGAAAGGCAAGCAAGGGCACGACATGGCCCAAGCAAGGCAAGGCATGACCCAAGAAAGGTAAGCAAGGGCACGACATGGCCCAAGCAAGGCAAGGCATGACCCAAGATAGGTAAGCAATGGCACGACATGGCCAAGCAAGGCAAGGCATGACCAAGAAAGGTAAGCAAGGGCACGACATGGCCCAAACAAGGTAAGCATGACCCAAGAAAGGTAAGCAAGGGTACGACATGGCCCAAGCAAGGCAAGGCTGACCCAAGAAAGGTAAGCAAGGGCACGACATGGCCCAACAAGGCAAGCATGACCCAAGAAAGGTAAGCAAGGGCACGACATGGCCCAAGCAAGGCAAGGCATGACCAAGAAAGGTAAGCAAGGGCACGACATGGCCCAAACAAGGTAAGCATGACCCAAGAAAGGTAAGCAAGGGCACGACATGGCCCAAGCAAGGCAAGGCATGACCCAAGAAAGGTAAGCAAGGGCACGACATGGCCCAAGCAAGGCAAGGCATGACCCAAGAAAGGTATGCAAGGGCACGACATGGCCCAAGCAAGGCAAGGCATGACCCAAGAAAGGCAAGCAAGGGCACGACATGGCCCAAGCAAGGGAAGCATGACCCAAGAAAGGTAAGCAAGGGCACGACATGGCCCAAGCAAGGCAAGGCATGACCCAAGAAAGGTAAGCAAGGGCACGACATGGCCCAAGCAAGGTAAGCATGACCCAAGAAAGGTAAGCAAGGGCACGACATGGCCCAAGCAAGGCAAGGCATGACCCAAGAAAGGTAAGCAAGGGCACGACATGGCCCAAGCAAGGTAAGCATGACCCAAGAAAGGCAAGCAAGGGCACGACTTGGCCCAAGCAAGGCAAGGCATGACCCAAGAAAGGTAAGCAAGGGCACGACATGGCCCAAGCAAGGCAAGGCATGACCCAAGAAAGGTAAGCAAGGGCACGACATGGCCCAAGCAAAGGAAGCATGACCCAAGAAAGGTAAGCAAGGGCACGACATGGCCCAAGCAAGGCAAGGCATGACCCAAGAAAGGCAAGCAAGGGCACGACATGGCCCAAGCAAGGCAAGGCATGACCCAAGAAAGGTAAGCAAGGGCACGAATTGGCTCAAGCAAGGCAAGGCATGACCCAAGATAGGTAAGCAAGGGCACGACATGGCCAAGCAAGGCAAGGCATGATCAAGAAAGGTAAGCAAGGGCACGACATGGCCCAAACAAGGTAAGCATGACCCAAGAAAGGTAAGCAAGGGCACGACATGGCCCAAGCAAGGCAAGGCATGACCCAAGAAAGGTAAGCAAGGGCACGACATGTCCCAAGCAAGGCAAGGCATGACCCAAGAAAGGTAAGCAAGTGCACGACATGGCCCAAGCAAGGTAAGCAAGGGCACGACATGGCCCAAGCAAAGGAAGCATGACCCAAGAAAGGTAAGCAAGGGCACGACATGGCCCAAGCAAGGCAAGGCATGACCCAAGAAAGGCAAGCAAGGGCACGACATGGCCCAAGCAAGGCAAGGCATGACCCAAAAAAGGTAAGCAAGGGCACGACATGGCCCAAGCAAGGCAAGGCATGACCCAAGATAGGTAAGCAAGGGCACGACATGGCCAAGCAAGGCAAGGCATGACCAAGAAAGGTAAGCAAGGGCACGACATGGCCCAAGCAAGGCAAGGCTTGACCCAAGAAAGGTAAGCAAGGGCACGACATGTCCCAAGCAAGGCAAGGCATGACCCAAGAAAGGTAAGCAAGTGCACGACATGGCCCAAGCAAGGCAAGGCATGACCCAAGAAAGGTAAGCAAGGGTACGACATGGCCCAAGAAAGGTAAGCATGACCCAAAAGGTAAGCAAGGGCACGACATGGCCCAAGCAAGGCAAGCATGACCCAAGAAAGGTAAGCAAGGGCACGACATGGCCCAAGCAAGGTAAGCATGACCCAAGAAAGGCAAGCAAGGGCACGACTTGGCCCAAGCAAGGCAAGGCATGACCCAAGAAAGGTAAACAAGGGCACGACATGGCCCAAGCAAGGCAAGGCATGACCCAAGAAAGGTAAGCAAGGGCACGACATGTCCCAAGCAAGGCAAGGCATGACCCAAGAAAGGTAAGCAAGTGCACGACATGGCCCAAGCAAGGCAAGGCATGACCCAAGAAAGGTAAGCAAGGGTACGACATGGCCCAAGCAAGGCAAGGCTGACCCAAGAAAGGTAAGCAAGGGCACGACATGGCCCAACAAGGCAAGCATGACCCAAGAAAGGTAAGCAAGGGCACGACATGGCCCAAGCAAGGCAAGGCATGACCAAGAAAGGTAAGCAAGGGCACGACATGGCCCAAACAAGGTAAGCATGACCCAAGAAAGGTAAGCAAGGGCACGACATGGCCCAAGCAAGGCAAGGCATGACCCAAGAAAGGTAAGCAAGGGCACGACATGGCCCAAGCAAGGCAAGGCATGACCCAAGAAAGGTATGCAAGGGCACGACATGGCCCAAGCAAGGCAAGGCATGACCCAAGAAAGGCAAGCAAGGGCACGACATGGCCCAAGCAAGGGAAGCATGACCCAAGAAAGGTAAGCAAGGGCACGACATGGCCCAAGCAAGGCAAGGCATGACCCAAGAAAGGTAAGCAAGGGCACGACATGGCCCAAGCAAGGTAAGCATGACCCAAGAAAGGTAAGCAAGGGCACGACATGGCCCAAGCAAGGCAAGGCATGACCCAAGAAAGGTAAGCAAGGGCACGACATGGCCCAAGCAAGGCAAGGCATGACCCAAGAAAGGTAAACAAGGGCACGAATTGGCTCAAGCAAGGCAAGGCATGACCCAAGATAGGTAAGCAAGGGCACGACATGGCCAAGCAAGGCAAGGCATGACCAAGAAAGGTAAGCAAGGGCACGACATGGCCCAAACAAGGTAAGCATGACCCAAGAAAGGTAAGCAAGGGCACGACATGGCCCAAGCAAGGCAAGGCATGACCCAAGAAAGGCAAGCAAGGGCACGACATGGCCCAAGCAAGGCAAGGCATGACCCAAGAAAGGTAAGCAAGGGCACGAATTGGCTCAAGCAAGGCAAGGCATGACCCAAGATAGGTAAGCAAGGGCACGACATGGCCAAGCAAGGCAAGGCATGATCAAGAAAGGTAAGCAAGGGCACGACATGGCCCAAACAAGGTAAGCATGACCCAAGAAAGGTAAGCAAGGGCACGACATGGCCCAAGCAAGGCAAGGCATGACCCAAGAAAGGTAAGCAAGGGCACGACATGTCCCAAGCAAGGCAAGGCATGACCCAAGAAAGGTAAGCAAGTGCACGGCATGACCCAAGAAAGGTAAGCAAGGGCACGACATGGCCCAAGCAAAGGAAGCATGACCCAAGAAAGGTAAGCAAGGGCACGACATGGCCCAAGCAAGGCAAGGCATGACCCAAGAAAGGCAAGCAAGGGCACGACATGGCCCAAGCAAGGCAAGGCATGACCCAAAAAAGGTAAGCAAGGGCACGACATGGCCCAAGCAAGGCAAGGCATGACCCAAGATAGGTAAGCAAGGGCACGACATGGCCAAGCAAGGCAAGGCATGACCAAGAAAGGTAAGCAAGGGCACGACATGGCCCAAACAAGGCAAGGCTTGACCCAAGAAAGGTAAGCAAGGGCACGACATGTCCCAAGCAAGGCAAGGCATGACCCAAAAAAGGTAAGCAAGGGCACGACATGGCCCAAGCAAGGCAAGGCATGACCCAAGATAGGTAAGCAAGGGCACGACATGGCCAAGCAAGGCAAGGCATGACCAAGAAAGGTAAGCAAGGGCACGACATGGCCCAAGCAAGGCAAGGCTTGACCCAAGAAAGGTAAGCAAGGGCACGACATGTCCCAAGCAAGGCAAGGCATGACCCAAGAAAGGTAAGCAAGTGCACGACATGGCCCAAGCAAGGCAAGGCATGACCCAAGAAAGGTAAGCAAGGGTACGACATGGCCCAAGCAAGGTAAGCATGACCCAAGAAAGGTAAGCAAGGGCACGACATGGCCCAAGCAAGGCAAGCATGACCCAAGAAAGGTAAGCAAGGGCACGACATGGCCCAAGCAAGGTAAGCATGACCCAAGAAAGGCAAGCAAGGGCACGACTTGGCCCAAGCAAGGCAAGGCATGACCCAAGAAAGGTAAGCAAGGGCACGACATGGCCCAAGCAAGGCAAGGCATGACCCAAGAAAGGTAAGCAAGGGCACGACATGGCCCAAGCAAGGGAAGCATGACCCAAGAAAGGTAAGCAAGGGCACGACATGGCCCAAGCAAGGCAAGGCATGACCCAAGAAAGGTAAGCAAGGGCACGACATGGCCCAAGCAAGGTAAGCATGACCCAAAAAAGGTAAGGCATGACCCAAAAAAGGTAAGCAAGGGCACGACATGGCCCAAGCAAGGCAAGGCATGACCCAAGATAGGTAAGCAAGGGCACGACATGGCCAAGCAAGGCAAGGCATGACCAAGAAAGGTAAGCAAGGGCACGACATGGCCCAAACAAGGTAAGCATGACCCAAGAAAGGTAAGCAAGGGCACGACATGGCCCAAGCAAGGCAAGGCTTGACCCAAGAAAGGTAAGCAAGGGCACGACATGTCCCAAGCAAGGCAAGGCATGACCCAAGAAAGGTAAGCAAGTGCACGACATGGCCCAAGCAAGGCAAGGCATGACCCAAGAAAGGTAAGCAAGGGTACGACATGGCCCAAGCAAGGTAAGCATGACCCAAGAAAGGTAAGCAAGGGCACGACATGGACAAAGCAAGGCAAGCATGACCCAAGAAAGGTAAGCAAGGGCACGACATGGCCCAAGCAAGGCAAGGCATGACCCAAGAAAGGTAAACAAGGGCACGAATTGGCTCAAGCAAGGCAAGGCATGACCCAAGATAGGTAAGCAAGGGCACGACATGGCCAAGCAAGGCAAGGCATGACCAAGAAAGGTAAGCAAGGGCACGACATGGCCCAAACAAGGTAAGCATGACCCAAGAAAGGTAAGCAAGGGCACGACATGGCCCAAGCAAGGCAAGGCATGACCCAAGAAAGGTAAGCAAGGGAACGACATGTCCCAAGCAAGGCAAGGCATGACCCAAGAAAGGTAAGCAAGTGCACGACATGGCCCAAGCAAGGCAAGGCATGACCCAAGAAAGGTAAGCAAGGGTACGACATGGCCCAAGCAAGGCAAGGCTGACCCAAGAAAGGTAAGCAAGGGCACGACATGGCCCAACAAGGCAAGCATGACCCAAGAAAGGTAAGCAAGGGCACGACATGGCCCAAGCAAGGCAAGGCATGACCAAGAAAGGTAAGCAAGGGCACGACATGGCCCAAACAAGGTAAGCATGACCCAAGAAAGGTAAGCAAGGGCACGACATGGCCCAAGCAAGGCAAGGCATGACCCAAGAAAGGTAAGCAAGGGCACGACATGGCCCAAGCAAGGCAAGGCATGACCCAAGAAAGGTATGCAAGGGCACGACATGGCCCAAGCAAGGCAAGGCATGACCCAAGAAAGGCAAGCAAGGGCACGACATGGCCCAAGCAAGGGAAGCATGACCCAAGAAAGGTAAGCAAGGGCACGACATGGCCCAAGCAAGGCAAGGCATGACCCAAGAAAGGTAAGCAAGGGCACGACATGGCCCAAGCAAGGTAAGCATGACCCAAGAAAGGTAAGCAAGGGCACGACATGGCCCAAGCAAGGCAAGCCATGACCCAAGAAAGGTAAGCAAGGGCACGACATGGCCCAAGCAAGGTAAGCATGACCCAAGAAAGGCAAGCAAGGGCACGACTTGGCCCAAGCAAGGCAAGGCATGACCCAAGAAAGGTAAGCAAGGGCACGACATGGCCCAAGCAAGGCAAGGCATGACCCAAGAAAGGTAAGCAAGGGCACGACATGGCCCAAGCAAAGGAAGCATGACCCAAGAAAGGTAAGCAAGGGCACGACATGGCCCAAGCAAGGCAAGGCATGACCCAAGAAAGGCAAGCAAGGGCACGACATGGCCCAAGCAAGGCAAGGCATGACCCAAGAAAGGTAAGCAAGGGCACGAATTGGCTCAAGCAAGGCAAGGCATGACCCAAGATAGGTAAGCAAGGGCACGACATGGCCAAGCAAGGCAAGGCATGATCAAGAAAGGTAAGCAAGGGCACGACATGGCCCAAACAAGGTAAGCATGACCCAAGAAAGGTAAGCAAGGGCACGACATGGCCCAAGCAAGGCAAGGCATGACCCAAGAAAGGTAAGCAAGGGCACGACATGTCCCAAGCAAGGCAAGGCATGACCCAAGAAAGGTAAGCAAGTGCACGACATGGCCCAAGCAAGGCAAGGCATGACCCAAGAAAGGTAAGCAAGGGTATGACATGGCCCAAGCAAGGTAAGCATGACCCAAGAAAGGTAAGCAAGGGCACGACATGGCCCAACAAGGCAAGCATGACCCAAGAAAGGTAAGCAAGGGCACGACATGGCCCAAGCAAGGCAAGGCATGACCAAGAAAGGTAAGCAAGGGCACGACATGGCCCAAACAAGGTAAGCATGACCCAAGAAAGGTAAGCAAGGGCACGACATGGCCCAAGCAAGGCAAGGCATGACCCAAGAAAGGTAAGCAAGGGCACGACATGGCACAAGCAAGGCAAGGCATGACCCAAGAAAGGTATGCAAGGGCACGACATGGCCCAAGCAAGGCAAGGCATGACCCAAGAAAGGTAAGCAAGGGCACGACATGGCCCAAGCAAGGGAAGCATGACCCAAGAAAGGTAAGCAAGGGCACGACATGGCCCAAGCAAGGCAAGGCATGACCCAAGAAAGGTAAGCAAGGGCACGACATGGCCCAAGCAAGGTAAGCATGACCCAAGAAAGGCAAGCAAGGGCACGACTTGGCCCAAGCAAGGCAAGGCATGACCCAAGAAAGGTAAGCAAGGGCACGACATGGCCCAAGCAAGGCAAGGCATGACCCAAGAAAGGTAAGCAAGGG
The DNA here is from genome assembly GCF_020520425.1 of Spinacia oleracea. Classification (NCBI taxonomy): domain Eukaryota; kingdom Viridiplantae; phylum Streptophyta; class Magnoliopsida; order Caryophyllales; family Amaranthaceae; genus Spinacia; species Spinacia oleracea. The sequence continues at coordinate 88,094 of NW_026614355.1, read as the reverse complement.
CACGACATGGCCCAAGCAAAGGAAGCATGACCCAAGAAAGGTAAGCAAGGGCACGACATGGCCCAAGCAAGGCAAGGCATGACCCAAGAAAGGCAAGCAAGGGCACGACATGGCCCAAGCAAGGCAAGGCATGACCCAAAAAAGGTAAGCAAGGGCACGACATGGCCCAAGCAAGGCAAGGCATGACCCAAGATAGGTAAGCAAGGGCACGACATGGCCAAGCAAGGCAAGGCATGACCAAGAAAGGTAAGCAAGGGCACGACATGGCCCAAGCAAGGCAAGGCTTGACCCAAGAAAGGTAAGCAAGGGCACGACATGTCCCAAGCAAGGCAAGGCATGACCCAAGAAAGGTAAGCAAGTGCACGACATGGCCCAAGCAAGGCAAGGCATGACCCAAGAAAGGTAAGCAAGGGTACGACATGGCCCAAGCAAGGTAAGCATGACCCAAGAAAGGTAAGCAAGGGCACGACATGGCCCAAGCAAGGCAAGCATGACCCAAGAAAGGTAAGCAAGGGCACGACATGGCCCAAGCAAGGTAAGCATGACCCAAGAAAGGCAAGCAAGGGCACGACTTGGCCCAAGCAAGGCAAGGCATGACCCAAGAAAGGTAAGCAAGGGCACGACATGGCCCAAGCAAGGCAAGGCATGACCCAAGAAAGGTAAGCAAGGGCACGACATGGCCCAAGCAAGGGAAGCATGACCCAAGAAAGGTAAGCAAGGGCACGACATGGCCCAAGCAAGGCAAGGCATGACCCAAGAAAGGTAAGCAAGGGCACGACATGGCCCAAGCAAGGTAAGCATGACCCAAGAAAGGCAAGCAAGGGCACGACTTGGCCCAAGCAAGGCAAGGCATGACCCAAGAAAGGTAAGCAAGGGCACGACATGGCCCAAGCAAGGCAAGGCATGACCCAAGAAAGGTAAGCAAGGGCACGACATGGCCCAAGCAAAGGAAGCATGACCCAAGAAAGGTAAGCAAGGGCACGACATGGCCCAAGCAAGGCAAGGCATGACCCAAGAAAGGCAAGCAAGGGCACGACATGGCCCAAGCAAGGCAAGGCATGACCCAAGAAAGGTAAGCAAGGGCACGACATGGCCCAAGCAAGGCAAGGCATGACCCAAGATAAGTAAGCAAGGGCACGACATGGCCAAGCAAGGCAAGGCATGACCAAGAAAGGTAAGCAAGGGCACGACATGGCCCAAACAAGGTAAGCATGACCCAAGAAAGGTAAGCAAGGGCACGACATGGCCCAAGCAAGGCAAGGCATGACCCAAGAAAGGTAAGCAAGGGCACGACATGTCCCAAGCAAGGCAAGGCATGACCCAAGAAAGGTAAGCAAGTGCACGACATGGCCCAAGCAAGGCAAGGCATGACCCAAGAAAGGTAAGCAAGGGTACGACATGGCCCAAGCAAGGTAAGCATGACCCAAGAAAGGTAAGCAAGGGCACGACATGGCCCAAGCAAGGCAAGCATGACCCAAGAAAGGTAAGCAAGGGCACGACATGGCCCAAGCAAGGCAAGGCATGACCAAGAAAGGTAAGCAAGGGCACGACATGGCCCAAACAAGGTAAGCATGACCCAAGAAAGGTAAGCAAGGGCACGACATGGCCCAAGCAAGGCAAGGCATGACCCAAGAAAGGTAAGCAAGGGCACGACATGGCCCAAGCAAGGCAAGGCATGACCAAGAAAGGTAAGCAAGGGCATGACGTGGCCCAAACAAGGTAAGCATGACCCAAGAAAGGTAAGCAAGGGCACGACATGGCCCAAGCAAGGCAAGGCATGACCCAAGAAAGGTAAGCAAGGGCACGACATGGCCCAAGCAAGGCAAGGCATGACCCAAGATAGGTAAGCAAGGGCACGACATGGCCAAGCAAGGCAAGGCATGACCAAGAAAGGTAAGCAAGGGCACGACATGGCCCAAACAAGGTAAGCATGACCCAAGAAAGGTAAGCAAGGGCACGACATGGCCCAAGCAAGGCAAGGCATGACCCAAGAAAGGTAAGCAAGGGCACGACATGTCCCAAGCAAGGCAAGGCATGACCCAAGAAAGGTAAGCAAGGGCACGACATGGCCCAAGCAAGGCAAGGCATGACCCAAGAAAGGTAAGCAAGGGTACGACATGGCCCAAGCAAGGTAAGCATGACCCAAGAAAGGTAAGCAAGGGCACGACATGGCCCAAGCAAGGCAAGGCATGACCCAAGAAAGGTAAGCAAGGGTACGACATGGCCCAAGCAAGGTAAGCATGACCCAAGAAAGGTAAGCAAGGCACGACATGGCCAAGCAAGGCAAGGCATGACCCAAGAAAGGTAAGCAAGGGCACGACATGGCCCAAGCAAGGCAAGGCATGACCAAGAAAGGTAAGCAAGGGCATGACATGGCCCAAACAAGGTAAGCATGACCCAAGAAAGGTAAGCAAGGGCACGACATGGCCCAAGCAAGGCAAGGCATGACCCAAGAAAGGTAAGCAAGGGCACGACATGGCCCAAGCAAGGCAAGGCATGACCCAAGATAGGTAAGCAAGGGCACGACATGGCCAAGCAAGGCAAGGCATGACCAAGAAAGGTAAGCAAGGGCACGACATGGCCCAAACAAGGTAAGCATGACCCAAGAAAGGTAAGCAAGGGCACGACATGGCCCAAGCAAGGCAAGGCATGACCCAAGAAAGGTAAGCAAGGGCACGACATGTCCCAAGCAAGGCAAGGCATGACCCAAGAAAGGTAAGCAAGGGCACGACATGGCCCAAGCAAGGCAAGGCATGACCCAAGAAAGGTAAGCAAGGGTACGACATGGCCCAAGCAAGGTAAGCATGACCCAAGAAAGGTAAGCAAGGGCACGACATGGCCCAAGCAAGGCAAGGCATGACCCAAGAAAGGTAAGCAAGGGTACGACATGGCCCAAGCAAGGTAAGCATGACCCAAGAAAGGTAAGCAAGGCACGACATGGCCAAGCAAGGCAAGGCATGACCCAAGAAAGGTAAGCAAGGGCACGACATGGCCCAAGCAAGGCAAGGCATGACCAAGAAAGGTAAGCAAGGGCATGACATGGCCCAAACAAGGTAAGCATGACCCAAGAAAGGTAAGCAAGGGCACGACATGGCCCAAGCAAGGCAAGGCATGACCCAAGAAAGGTAAGCAAGGGCACGACATGGCCCAAGCAAGGCAAGGCATGACCCAAGATAGGTAAGCAAGGGCACGACATGGCCAAGCAAGGCAAGGCATGACCAAGAAAGGTAAGCAAGGGCACGACATGGCCCAAACAAGGTAAGCATGACCCAAGAAAGGTAAGCAAGGGCACGACATGGCCCAAGCAAGGCAAGGCATGACCCAAGAAAGGTAAGCAAGGGCACGACATGTCCCAAGCAAGGCAAGGCATGACCCAAGAAAGGTAAGCAAGTGCACGACATGGCCCAAGCAAGGCAAGGCATGACCCAAGAAAGGTAAGCAAGGGTACGACATGGCCCAAGCAAGGTAAGCATGACCCAAGAAAGGTAAGCAAGGGCACGACATGGCCCAAGCAAGGCAAGCATGACCCAAGAAAGGTAAGCAAGGGCACGACATGGCCCAAGCAAGGCAAGGCATGACCAAGAAAGGTAAGCAAGGGCACGACATGGCCCAAACAAGGTAAGCATGACCCAAGAAAGGTAAGCAAGGGCACGACATGGCCCAAGCAAGGCAAGGCATGACCCAAGAAAGGTAAGCAAGGGCACGACATGGCCCAAGCAAGGCAAGGCATGACCAAGAAAGGTAAGCAAGGGCATGACATGGCCCAAACAAGGTAAGCATGACCCAAGAAAGGTAAGCAAGGGCACGACATGGCCCAAGCAAGGCAAGGCATGACCCAAGAAAGGTAAGCAAGGGCACGACATGGCCCAAGCAAGGCAAGGCATGACCCAAGATAGGTAAGCAAGGGCACGACATGGCCAAGCAAGGCAAGGCATGACCAAGAAAGGTAAGCAAGGGCACGACATGGCCCAAACAAGGTAAGCATGACCCAAGAAAGGTAAGCAAGGGCACGACATGGCCCAAGCAAGGCAAGGCATGACCCAAGAAAGGTAAGCAAGGGCACGACATGTCCCAAGCAAGGCAAGGCATGACCCAAGAAAGGTAAGCAAGGGCACGACATGGCCCAAGCAAGGCAAGGCATGACCCAAGAAAGGTAAGCAAGGGTACGACATGGCCCAAGCAAGGTAAGCATGACCCAAGAAAGGTAAGCAAGGGCACGACATGGCCCAAGCAAGGCAAGGCATGACCCAAGAAAGGTAAGCAAGGGTACGACATGGCCCAAGCAAGGTAAGCATGACCCAAGAAAGGTAAGCAAGGCACGACATGGCCAAGCAAGGCAAGGCATGACCCAAGAAAGGTAAGCAAGGGCACGACATGGCCCAAGCAAGGCAAGGCATGACCAAGAAAGGTAAGCAAGGGCATGACATGGCCCAAACAAGGTAAGCATGACCCAAGAAAGGTAAGCAAGGGCACGACATGGCCCAAGCAAGGCAAGGCATGACCCAAGAAAGGTAAGCAAGGGCACGACATGGCCCAAGCAAGGCAAGGCATGACCCAAGATAGGTAAGCAAGGGCACGACATGGCCAAGCAAGGCAAGGCATGACCAAGAAAGGTAAGCAAGGGCACGACATGGCCCAAACAAGGTAAGCATGACCCAAGAAAGGTAAGCAAGGGCACGACATGGCCCAAGCAAGGCAAGGCATGACCCAAGAAAGGTAAGCAAGGGCACGACATGTCCCAAGCAAGGCAAGGCATGACCCAAGAAAGGTAAGCAAGTGCACGACATGGCCCAAGCAAGGCAAGGCATGACCCAAGAAAGGTAAGCAAGGGTACGACATGGCCCAAGCAAGGTAAGCATGACCCAAGAAAGGTAAGCAAGGGCACGACATGGCCCAAGCAAGGCAAGCATGACCCAAGAAAGGTAAGCAAGGGCACGACATGGCCCAAGCAAGGCAAGGCATGACCAAGAAAGGTAAGCAAGGGCACGACATGGCCCAAACAAGGTAAGCATGACCCAAGAAAGGTAAGCAAGGGCACGACATGGCCCAAGCAAGGCAAGGCATGACCCAAGAAAGGTAAGCAAGGGCACGACATGGCCCAAGCAAGGCAAGGCATGACCAAGAAAGGTAAGCAAGGGCATGACATGGCCCAAACAAGGTAAGCATGACCCAAGAAAGGTAAGCAAGGGCACGACATGGCCCAAGCAAGGCAAGGCATGACCCAAGAAAGGTAAGCAAGGGCACGACATGGCCCAAGCAAGGCAAGGCATGACCCAAGATAGGTAAGCAAGGGCACGACATGGCCAAGCAAGGCAAGGCATGACCAAGAAAGGTAAGCAAGGGCACGACATGGCCCAAACAAGGTAAGCATGACCCAAGAAAGGTAAGCAAGGGCACGACATGGCCCAAGCAAGGCAAGGCATGACCCAAGAAAGGTAAGCAAGGGCACGACATGTCCCAAGCAAGGCAAGGCATGACCCAAGAAAGGTAAGCAAGGGCACGACATGGCCCAAGCAAGGCAAGGCATGACCCAAGAAAGGTAAGCAAGGGTACGACATGGCCCAAGCAAGGTAAGCATGACCCAAGAAAGGTAAGCAAGGGCACGACATGGCCCAAGCAAGGCAAGGCATGACCCAAGAAAGGTAAGCAAGGGTACGACATGGCCCAAGCAAGGTAAGCATGACCCAAGAAAGGTAAGCAAGGCACGACATGGCCAAGCAAGGCAAGGCATGACCCAAGAAAGGTAAGCAAGGGCACGACATGGCCCAAGCAAGGCAAGGCATGACCAAGAAAGGTAAGCAAGGGCATGACATGGCCCAAACAAGGTAAGCATGACCCAAGAAAGGTAAGCAAGGGCACGACATGGCCCAAGCAAGGCAAGGCATGACCCAAGAAAGGTAAGCAAGGGCACGACATGGCCCAAGCAAGGCAAGGCATGACCCAAGATAGGTAAGCAAGGGCACGACATGGCCAAGCAAGGCAAGGCATGACCAAGAAAGGTAAGCAAGGGCACGACATGGCCTAAACAAGGTAAGCATGACCCAAGAAAGGTAAGCAAGGGCACGACATGGCCCAAGCAAGGCAAGGCATGACCCAAGAAAGGTAAGCAAGGGCACGACATGTCCCAAGCAAGGCAAGGCATGACCCAAGAAAGGTAAGCAAGGGCACGACATGGCCCAAGCAAGGCAAGGCATGACCCAAGAAAGGTAAGCAAGGGTACGACATGGCCCAAGCAAGGTAAGCATGACCCAAGAAAGGTAAGCAAGGGCACGACATGGCCCAAGCAAGGCAAGGCATGACCCAAGAAAGGTAAGCAAGTGTACGACATGGCCCAAGCAAGGTAAGCATGACCCAAGAAAGGTAAGCAAGGCACGACATGGCCAAGCAAGGCAAGGCATGACCCAAGAAAGGTAAGCAAGGGCACGACATGGCCCAAGCAAGGCAAGGCATGACCAAGAAAGGTAAGCAAGGGCATGACATGGCCCAAACAAGGTAAGCATGACCCAAGAAAGGTAAGCAAGGGCACGACATGGCCCAAGCAAGGCAAGGCATGACCCAAGAAAGGTAAGCAAGGGCACGACATGGCCCAAGCAAGGCAAGGCATGACCCAAGATAGGTAAGCAAGGGCACGACATGGCCAAGCAAGGCAAGGCATGACCAAGAAAGGTAAGCAAGGGCACGACATGGCCCAAACAAGGTAAGCATGACCCAAGAAAGGTAAGCAAGGGCACGACATGGCCCAAGCAAGGCAAGGCATGACCCAAGAAAGGTAAGCAAGGGCACGACATGTCCCAAGCAAGGCAAGGCATGACCCAAGAAAGGTAAGCAAGGGCACGACATGGCCCAAGCAAGGGAAGCATGACCCAAGAAAGGTAAGCAAGGGCACGACATGGCCCAAGCAAGGCAAGGCATGACCCAAGAAAGGTAAGCAAGGGCACGACATGGCCCAAGCAAGGTAAGCATGACCCAAGAAAGGCAAGCAAGGGCACGACTTGGCCCAAGCAAGGCAAGGCATGACCCAAGAAAGGTAAGCAAGGGCACGACATGGCCCAAGCAAGGCAAGGCATGACCCAAGATAGGTAAGCAAGGGCACGACATGGCCCAAGCAAGGTAAGCAAGACCCAAGAAAGGTAAGCAAGGGCACGACATGGCCCAAGCAAGGCAAAGCATGACCCAAGAAAGGTAAGCATGACCCAAGCAAGGTAAGGCATGACCCAAGAAAGGTAAGCAAGGGCACGACATGGCCCAAGCAAGGTAAGCATGACCCAAGAAAGGTAAGCAAGGGCACGACATGGCCCAAGCAAGGCAAGGCATGACCCAAGAAAGGTAAGCAAGGGCACGACATGGCCCAAGCAAGGTAAGCATGACCCAAGAAAGGTAAGCAAGGGCACGACATGGCCCAAGCAAGGTAAGCATGACCCAAGAAAGGTAAGCAAGGGCACAACATGGCCCAAACAAGGCAAGGCATGACCCAAGAAAGGTAAGAAAGGGCACGACATGGCCTAAGCAAGGTAAGCATGACCCAAGAAAGGTAAGCAAGGCACGACATGGCCCAAGCAAGGCAACCCATGACCCAAGAAAGGTAAGCAAGGGCACGACATGGCCCAAACAAGGTAAGCATGACCCAAGAAAGGTAAGTAAGGGCACGCCATGCCCAAGCAAGGCAAGTAAGGGCAAGTCGTGGCTAAGAAAGGCATGTAAAGGCAAGTCGTGGCAAGGCATGGCCCAAGCAAGGTAAGCAAGGGAAAGTAGTGGCAAAGAAAGGCAAGAGGAAGGCATGGCAAGGCATATCCCAAGCAAGGTAAGCAAAGAAAGGTGTTACGGTTCGATTGATGGAGTATTTCGGGGGATGACGGTTGTGGAATTGGCCTGCGACACGGCCATAGTACCGACTTGACCTTGAGTTTTCGTTGTTCAGAAAAAAAAATCCAACGATGCATTGAGGGAATTTTTCGGCTCCGTAAAGTCGGGGGATGACGGTGGTGGATTTGGCCCGCAATACGGCTAACGTCCCGACTTGACCTCATTTTTTCGTATGCCGCAATGGTCCCGCGGTCGTCTCTCGGATGGGTTAGCGGAGGGGAGTTTGGGACTTGTCGACCGGATGCGGTCTGTTCTTGCGGGCAGCGGACCGAGAAGCCCACGAGCGCGGACTAAAATCTAGTTGACGTCGTCCTTCGAACAAACCTCGTAGGTATTGTAGGGGAGCTTGGGAATCCATGATCGGATGCGGTGTGTTCTAGTGTGCGGGCAACGGACCAAGAAGCACACACGAGTATACTAAATCTCGTCGTCGTTCCTTCGAGCAAACCTGGAACGGGTACTATAGTCGAGGGGAGCTTGGGCCTCGATGACCGGATTCAGACTGTTCTTGTGTGCGGGCAGAGGACCAAGCAGCACACTAGAGAGCGGACTAAATCTCGTCGTCGATCTTTGAACAAACCTCTTGTCCCTTTTGGCTTTAGTGTGCTAATGTTTCCGAAACTCGATGCGGACCGTTCCCGGATGCGGGCGATATCAAGCGGCATGTGGGTGCAGTCCAATTCAAGTTGACGTTGTGTTAGCTAACCTTAGCCAGTGTTGTCCCGCCTCGATTTGTTTGTTTCTTTCACGTCAAACGGTGCTAGTCGGGGGACATCTAGCCCATCCTTGCGGCCACTTTGTGGTCGTGGGATGCAAGCTCGTTGTTTCTTGGCCAAGCGGTACGCTACGCGTGTGAGTGGCGTTTGGTTTTTTTAGCTGGCGGGCTCCGTGAACCGCACGCCGATAAACCTCTTCAGTGTTTGCTCCAAGTGCTATACAGGCCTTGGGCGAGTGATGGTTTTCTGTGTTGCATTCCTAACGATCGCATTGACATGGACCAAGGGCATGGCATCCATAAGCACGCAAGGGAAAGGCATGGCCCAAGGCACAACAATCGGACCCAAGGCATGGCCCAAGGCAAAACGATCGGACCACATGCACAATAATGACCACTATGAATGAATTTTCCCGAAAACTTTCCAAAAATAGCAACCCGGGACCACACGGGCACCCCCCGAGGTCCCAAAATAAAAAATTTCAACACCAATGTTTTCTATATATATTTATATGTCTTTTACTATTTTTTCGGATTTTTTGGGATTTTTTTGAATTTTTTGGGATTTTCCCCGTTTTTACCCCTAAAATAGCAACCCGGGACCACACGGGCACCCCCCTAGGTCCAAAAATAAAAAATTTCAACACCAATAATTTTTTGGGATTTTTTTGAATTTTTTGGGATTTTTTGGGATTTTTTTGAGATTTTTTTGAATTTTTCCCTTATTTTTCTCGTTTTTACCCCTAATTTCCCTATTTTCGGAAAACAAAAATAATTTTTTTGAAAAAAAAAAATCATGAAAAATAAGCTTAATGCCCATATAAGGTTTTTCAACAAAAAAAACGGGGCATTATTATGACAAAAACTCAAGTTTTGAGCCATTATTATGTTACTGTCACTTGGGTGTTCACTAGGAAAATTTAGCTAATTCAAAATAAACCTCTATAGGGGGAGGGTGAGAGTGGAAGGATGGATGGTCAAGGTTGGCTTAAAACTCTCTTGTGGGCACCGTTGGGCACCGTTGGGCATGGTCGGCCCCCTACGACACCACACATGCCCATGACATTAGACGGATTGAAAATTTTGGATCATTCGACGGATTTGACGCATAATTTTTTGTCCGAGACCCGATTTGACGCGAAAAATTAATTTTTTGAAAAAATTCTAAAAAAATACAAAAAAAATATTAAAAAAAATATTTTTTTGAAATAAAATTTGTTGGCTCTAAGCAAAGGCACGACATGGCCCAAGCAAGGCAAGGTATGACCCAAGAAAGGCAAGCAAGGGCACGACATGGCCCAAGCAAAGCAATGCATGACCCAAGAAAGGCAAGCAAGGGCACGACATGGCCCAAGCAAGGCAATCCATGACCCAAGAAAGGCAAGCAAGGGCACGACATGGCCCAAGCAAGGCAAGACATGACCCAAGAAAGGCAAGCAAGGGCACGACATGGCCCAAGCAAGGCAAAGCATGACCCAAGAAAGGCAAGCAAGGGCACGACATGGCCCAAGAAAGGTAAGCAAGGGCACGACATGGCCCAAGCAAGGTAAGCATGACCCAAGAAAGGTAAGCAAGGCACGACATGGCCCAAGCAAGGTAAGCATGACCCAAGAAAGGTAAGCAAGGGCACGACATGGCCCAAGCAAGGCAAGGCATGACCAAGAAAGGTAAGCAAGGGCACGACATGGCCCAAACAAGGTAAGCATGACCCAAGAAAGGTAAGCAAGGGCACGACATGGCCCAAGCAAGGCAAGGCATGACCCAAGAAAGGTAAGCATGGGCACGACATGGCCCAAGCAAGGCAAGGCATGACCCAAGATAGGTAAGCAAGGGCACGACATGGCCAAGCAAGGCAAGGCATGACCAAGAAAGGTAAGCAAGGGCACGACATGGCCCAAACAAGGTAAGCATGACCCAAGAAAGGTAAGCAAGGGCACGACATGGCCCAAGCAAGGCAAGGCATGACCCAAGAAACGTAAGCAAGGGCACGACATGTCCCAAGCAAGGCAAGGCATGACCCAAGAAAGGTAAGCAAGGGCACGACATGGCCCAAGCAAGGCAAGGCATGACCCAAGAAAGGTAAGCAAGGGTACGACATGGCCCAAGCAAGGTAAGCATGACCCAAGAAAGGTAAGCAAGGGCACGACATGGCCCAAGCAAGGTAAGCATCACCCAAGAAAGGTAAGCAAGGGCACGACATGGCCCAAGCAAGGCAAGGCATGACCCAAGAAAGGTAAGCAAGGGTACGACATGGCCCAAGCAAGGTAAGCATGACACAAGAAAGGTAAGCAAGGGCACGACATGGCCCAAGCAAGGTAAGCATCACCCAAGAAAGGTAAGCAAGGGCACGACATGGCCCAAGCAAGGTAAGCAAGACCCAAGAAAGGAAAGCAAGGGCACGACATGGCCCAAGCAAGGCAAAGCATGACCCAAGAAAGGTAAGCATGACCCAAGCAAGGTAAGGCATGACCCAAGAAAGGTAAGCAAGGGCACGACATGGCCCAAGCAAGGTAAGCATGACCCAAGAAAGGTAAGCAAGGGCACGACATGGCCCAAACAAGGTAAGCAAGACCCAAGAAAGGTAAGCAAGGGCACGACATGGCCCAAGCAAGGCAAGGCATGACCCAAGAAAGGTAAGCAAGGGCACGACATGGCCTAAGCAAGGTAAGCATGACCCAAGAAAGGTAAGCAAGGGCACGACATCGCCCAAGCAAGGCAAGGCATGACCCAAGAAAGGTAAGCAAGGGTACGACATGGCCCAAGCAAGGTAAGCATGACCCAAGAAAGGTAAGCAAGGGCACGACATGGCCCAAGCAAGGTAAGCATCACCCAAGAAAGGTAAGCAAGGGCACGACATGGCCCAAGCAAGGCAAGGCATGACCCAAGAAAGGTAAGCAAGGGTACGACATGGCCCAAGCAAGGTAAGCATGACACAAGAAAGGTAAGCAAGGGCACGACATGGCCCAAGCAAGGTAAGCATCACCCAAGAAAGGTAAGCAAGGGCACGACATGGCCCAAGCAAGGTAAGCAAGACCCAAGAAAGGAAAGCAAGGGCACGACATGGCCCAAGCAAGGCAAAGCATGACCCAAGAAAGGTAAGCATGACCCAAGCAAGGTAAGGCATGACCCAAGAAAGGTAAGCAAGGGCACGACATGGCCCAAGCAAGGTAAGCATCACCCAAGAAAGGTAAGCAAGGGCACGACATGGCCCAAGCAAGGCAAGGCATGACCCAAGAAAGGTAAGCAAGGGTACGACATGGCCCAAGCAAGGTAAGCATGACACAAGAAAGGTAAGCAAGGGCACGACATGGCCCAAGCAAGGTAAGCATCACCCAAGAAAGGTAAGCAAGGGCACGACATGGCCCAAGCAAGGTAAGCAAGACCCAAGAAAGGAAAGCAAGGGCACGACATGGCCCAAGCAAGGCAAAGCATGACCCAAGAAAGGTAAGCATGACCCAAGCAAGGTAAGGCATGACCCAAGAAAGGTAAGCAAGGGCACGACATGGCCCAAGCAAGGTAAGCATGACCCAAGAAAGGTAAGCAAGGGCACGACATGGCCCAAACAAGGTAAGCAAGACCCAAGAAAGGTAAGCAAGGGCACGACATGGCCCAAGCAAGGCAAGGCATGACCCAAGAAAGGTAAGCAAGGGCACGACATGGCCTAAGCAAGGTAAGCATGACCCAAGAAAGGTAAGCAAGGGCACGACATCGCCCAAGCAAGGCAAGGCATGACCCAAGAAAGGTAAGCAAGGGAACGACATGGCCCAAGCAAGGCAAGGCATGACCCAAGAAAGGTAAGCAAGGGCACGACATGGCCCAAGCAAGGTAAGCATGACCCAAGAAAGGTAAGCAAGGGCACGACATGGCCCAAGCAAGGTAAGCATGACCCAAGAAAGGTAAGCAAGGGCACGACATGGCCCAAACAAGGCAAGGCATGACCCAAGAAAGGTAAGAAAGGGCACGACATGGCTCAAGCAAGGTAAGCACGACCCAAGAAAGGTAAGCAAGGCACGACATGGCCCAAGCAAGGCAAGGCATGACCCAAGAAAGGTAAGCAAGGGCACGACATGGCCCAAACAAGGTAAGCATGACCCAAGAAAGGTAAGTAAGGGCACGCCATGCCCAAGCAAGGCAAGCAAGGGCAAGTCGTGGCAAAGAAAGGCATGTAAGGGCAAGTCGTGGCAAGGCATGGCCCAAGCAAGGTAAGCAAGGGAAAGTCGTGGCAAAGAAAGGCAAGAGGAAGGCATGGCAAGGCATATCCCAAGCAAGGTAAGCAAAGAAAGGTGTTACGGTTCGATTGACGGAGTATTTCGGGGGATGACGGTTGTGGAATTGGCCTGCGACACGGCCATAGTACCGACTTGACCTTGAGTTTTCGTTGTTCAGACAAAAAAATCCAACGATGCATTGAGGGAATTTTTCGGCTCCGTAAAGTCGGGGGATGACGGTGGTGGATTTGGCCCGCAATACGGCTAACGTCCCGACTTGACCTCGTTTTTTGTATGCCGCAATGGTCCCGCAGTCGTCTCTCGGATGGGTTAGCGGAGGGGAGTTTGGGACTTGTCGACCGGATGCGGTCTGTTCTTGCGGGCAGCGGACCGAGCAGCCCACGAGCGCGGACTAAAATCTAGTTGACGTCGTCCTTCGAACAAACCTCGTAGGTATTGTAGGGGAGCTTGGGAATCCATGATCGGATGCGGTGTGTTCTAGTGTGCGGGCAACGGACCAAGAAGCACACAAGAGCATACTAAATCTCGTCGTCGTTCCTTCGAGCAAACCTGGAACGGGTACTATAGTCGGAGGGAGCTTGGGCCTCGATGACCGGATTCGGACTGTTCTTGTGTGCGGGCAGAGGACCAAGCAGCACACTAGAGAGCGGACTAAATCTCGTCGTCGATCTTTGAACAAACCTCTTGTCCCTTTTGGCTTTACTGTGCTAATGTTTCCGAAACTCGATGCGGACAGTTCCCGGATGCGGGCGATATCAAGCGGCATGTGGGTGCAGTCCAATTCTAGTTGACGTTGTGTTAGCTAACCTTAGCCAGTGTTGTCCCGCCTCGATTTGTTTGTTTCTTTCACGTCAAACGGTGCTAGTCGGGGGACATCTAGCCCATCCTTGCGGCCACTTTGTGGTCGTGGGATGCAAGCTCGTTGTTTCTTGGCCAAGCGGTACGCTACGCGTGTGAGTAGTGTTTGGTTTTTTTAGCTGGCGGGCTCCGTGAACCGCACGCCGATAAACCTCTTCAGTGTTTGCTCCAAGTGCTATACAGGCCTTGGGCGAGTGATGGTTTTCTGTGTTGCATTCCTAACGATCGCATTGACATGGACCAAGGGCATGGCATCCATAGGCACGCAAGGGAAAGGCATGGCCCAAGGCACAACAATCGGACCCAAGGCATGGCCCAAGGCAAAACGATCGGACCACATGCACAATAATGACCACTATGAATGAATTTTCCCGAAAACTTTCCAAAAATAGCAACCCGGGACCACACGGGCACCCCCCGAGGTCCCAAAATAAAAAATTTAAACACCAATGTTTTCTATATATATTTATATGTCTTTTCCTATTTTTTCTGATTTTTTGGGATTTTTTTGAATTTTTTGGGATTTTCCCCGTTTTTACCCCTAAAATAGCAACCCGGGACCACACGGGCACCCCCCTAGGTCCAAAAATAAAACATTTCAACACCAATAATTTTTTGGGATTATTTTGATTTTTTTGGGATTTTTTTGAGATTTTTTTGAATTTTTCCCTTATTTTTCCCGTTTTTACCCCTATTTTCCCTATTTTCGGAAAACAAAAATAATTTTTTTGAAAAAAAAAAATCATGAAAAATAAGCTTAATGCCCATATAAGGTTTTCCAACAAAAAAAACGGGGCATTATTATGACAAAAACTCAAGGTTACTGTCACTTGGGTGTTCACTAGGAAAATTTAGCTAATTCAAAATAAACCTCTATAGGGGGAGGGTGAGAGTGGAAGGATGGATGGTCAAGGTTGGCTTAAAACTCTCTTGTGGGCACCGTTGGGCATGGTCGGCCCCCCTACGACACCACACATGCCCATGACATTAGACGGATTGAAAATTTTGGATCATTCGACGGATTTGACGCATAATGTTTTGTCCGAGACCCGATTTGACGCGAAAAATTATTTTTTTGAAAAAAAAAAAATATCAAAAAAAATCTAAAAAAACTCAAAAAAAATATTAAAAAAAATTTTTTTTTCGAAAAAAATTTGTTGGCTCTAAGCAAGGGCACGACATGGCCCAAGCAAGGCAAGGTATGACCCAAGAAAGGCAAGCAAGGGCACGACATGGCCCAAGCAAAGCAATGCATGACCCAAGAAAGGCAAGCAAGGGCACGACATGGCCCAAGCAAGGCAATCCATGACCCAAGAAAGGCAAGCAAGGGCACGACATGGCCCAAGCAAGGCAAGACATGACCCAAGAAAGGCAAGCAAGGGCACGACATGGCCCAAGCAAGGCAAAGCATGACCCAAGAAAGGCAAGCAAGGGCACGACATGGCCCAAGAAAGGCAAGCAAGGGCACGATATGGCCCAAGCAAGGCAAGGCATGACCAAAGAAAGGCAAGCAAGGGCACGACATGGCCTAAGCAAGGTAAGGCATGACCCAAGAAAGGCAAGCAAGGGCACGACATGACCCAAGCAAGGCAAGGCATGACCCAAGAAAGCCAAAAAAGGGCATGACATGGCCCAAGCAAGGCAAGGCATGACCCAAGAAAGGTAAGCAAGGGCACGACATGGCCCAAGCAAGGCAAGGCATGACCCAAGAAAGGTAAGCAAGGGCACGACTAGGCCCAAGCAAGGCAAGGCATGACCAAAGAAAGGCAAGCAAGGGCACGACATGGCCCAAGCAAGGCAAGGCATGACCCAAGAAAGGTAAGCAAGGGCACGACATGGCCCAAGCAAGGTAAGCATGACCCAAGAAAGGTAAGCAAGGGCACGACATGGCCCAAGCAAGGTAAGCATGACCCAAGAAAGGTAAGCAAGGGCACGACATGGCCCAAACAAGGTAAGCAAGACCCAAGAAAGGTAAGCAAGGGCAGGACATGGCCCAAGCAAGGCAAGGCATGACCCAAGAAAGGTAAGCAAGGGCACGACATGGCCCAAGCAAGGCAAGGCATGACCCAAGAAAGGGAAGCAAGGGCACGACATGGCCCAAGCAAGGCAAGGCATGACCCAAGAAAGGCAAGCAAGGGCACGACATGGCCCAAGCAAGGCAAGGCATGACCCAAGAAAGGTAAGCAAGGGCACGACATGGCCCAAGCAAGGCAAGGCATGACCCAAGAAAGGTAAGCAAGGGCACGACATGGCCCAAGCAAGGTAAGCATGACCCAAGAAAGGTAAGCAAGGGCACGACATGGCCCAAGCAAGGTAAGCATGACCCAAGAAAGGTAAGCAAGGGCACGACATGGCCCAAACAAGGCAAGGCATCACCCAAGAAAGGTAAGAAAGGGCACGACATGGGCCAAGCAAGGTAAGCATGACCCAAGAAAGGTAAGCAAGGCACGACATGGCCCAAGCAAGGCAAGGCATGACCCAAGAAAGGTAAGCAAGGGCACGACATGGCCCAAACAAGGTAAGCATGACCCAAGAAAGGTAAGTAAGGGCACGGCATGGCCCAAGCAAGGTAAGCATAACCCAAGAAAGGTAAGCAAGGGCACGACATGGCCCAAGCAAGGCAAGGCATGACCCAAGAAAGGTAAGCAAGGGTACGACATGGCCCAAGCAAGGTAAGCATCACCCAAGAAAGGTAAGCAAGGGCACGACATGGCCCAAGCAAGGTAAGCATCACCCAAGAAAGGTAAGCAAGGGCACGACATGGCCCAAGCAAGGTAAGCAAGACCCAAGAAAGGTAAGCAAGGGCACGACATGGCCCAAGCAAGGCAAAGCATGACCCAAGAAAGGTAAGCATGACCCAAGCAAGGTAAGGCATGACCCAAGAAAGGTAAGCAAGGGCACGACATGGCCCAAGCAAGGTAAGCATGACCCAAGAAAGGTAAGCAAGGGCACGACATGGCCTAAGCAAGGCAAGGCATGACCCAAGAAAGGTAAGCAAGGGCACGACATGGCCCAAGAAGGTAAGCATCACTAGTAGAAAATTCTTAATTTGCTGCCATGACTTAGCGGCGTTAATTTGAGAACGCCTCTAACTAAATGACAAAATAGATGAATTAGGTGAAAAAAGCTTCGTTTGCGGCGTTATCTTGAATTATGACGCCTCAAACCATTTTAGTTTGCCGCGTCATCACGTTTAACGCCGCAAAGTGTTGTCCCAACAAACTTATTCACCAACCGTTTAGCTTCTTTCTTTTGCTTCTCGTCCTTTCACAAAACCACATTCTTCTTCCTTCAACCTCATCTCCACCATCGTCGTCTGTCCTTCGCCTCATCTCCACCACCGAATTCACCGGGAAAGTGAAGCTTCAGATTCATCTACACCATCACTGTCCTTCGACCTCATCTCCACCCCTACCGTTCTTCCTTAAGGTAAATTATGCTTCCTCTGACTCCTCCTCATCCTTGCCGTTTTTTCGGTTCAATTACTCTATTCCCCTCGTTTCAGTCTCTCAATTAACATGAATTGTGTATGAGTTATCGAATCTCTCTTGCTCTCTCCTCTCCTATCCTCTCTCCACCGAAAATGTAAACCCTAATTATCAAATTAAAATTTTGGCTTAGAAGAACCTTAAAATTGCTTCAAATTTGAGGTAAGGTAATTTCGTATGTCTAATTTCTTTTGCAAATTTGATGTTTAGTTGAGGTGCTTCGAAGAAAGAAGATCACAAATTTGAGAAAAACACAAGTTTTATTCCAGTAAGACATAATTTTTCTTGCTGAAATTCTACTAATTTTGTTAATTTTACTTTAATTGTTGAATTGTTTATTTATATTTTCTGGGTTTGATTTGAAATTAGTGCAGAAATGATGGAGGCTGTTGCAACCTCAAGTGCTAGAAGATAATTCAGGAGGTGAATTTTTGAATTAAATTTATTGATTTGTTGTGGTCTAAAAAAACATGGAGGTTGTTGCAACCTCATATTCTTTCTGTTTGATATGTTCTGCTATCTTTAGTCTCATTTTCAGAAACAATATTACTGCCTGAAATTAAATTCGTGTCATTCTAGGTCAGTTTAGGGTTGAATTAGATCCGTGTCATGCTAGGTAGTGTGTCCACATGGACTGAATTTGTTCTTGGGTTACATTTGGCTATGACTTAGTTTTAGACTTCACTATAAATGCAGTGGTTATTGAGAGCAAAATAGAACATTAACTGTACCTTCTAATTAACTGGGCAAATGGATGGAAGCAAACAAAGAACCAAATAAGGTGGTAAATAAGTTAAACATTTCTTCTAAAATTCAAACAACAAAACAAATACTCTGCCTATTACTCTATATAAACTACCATTAAGCAATAAAAGACTGAAAGAATCAGGTTAGAATAAATTGAAGAGTATCAGTGCAGCTGGTCTTTCCAACTAATTAATGGATATGGTGAAAATCGTATATGTATAATCCAGACATACCATATTTTTTTACCTATATCTCATTGTACAGCAAAATATCACAGTTCTGTACTGTTCTAAATTTATAACAGTATTTGCGTCGTCTTGATGTGTATGAGTAGATGTCTGATGCTGCTGCCCTTCTCAGAGTTATCTGTTGAGCTGGTTTTTCTGGTTTATTTTCAACATGGATGTCGTTGGAGAAGGCTTGTGTTTCTTTTTCGAGGTTTCGTTTATTTTTCTTCTCCAATCGCTTAATTTAGGAGATTGGTAACACCTCTATGGAACAAACAAATCTTTTATATACGTATTAGGTAACCCGAAATTAGCTACTGGTTAACTTTAACAGATGGGATGATCCTCTGTGGTAGAAAAAATTGGGATGGAACTGGTGGCAACAACCATGCTGTCGAGCATTACAATGAGACAAAATACCCACTTCCTGTGAAGCTTGGCACATTAACTGCTGATCTAGAAGCTGCAGGTAGTGTTCCTGTTAGTTATTAAGTGTCTCATACAACAGCATGATATTTTATTTTATTTATTTTCTGCACTTATGTTTCAAAATTGTCATCTACTTTTGTCCTTTGTCTGTCCTTTCTTCGTGTGAGTAGTATCATCTTCCAGAATAAAGAACTAAGGATGCCATATTTATGATTCATTGCCTTTTCTGATTGCCATTTGTTTTTTCATTTGATTGCATAGTGTATGATGGTTGGTGTGCACTACAACTTATATCTGTCAGGGAATGTTTCTCAAGTGCAAACTTGAGTTTGAAGCTGAAAGTCTTATTCATATTGATTGCTAATAATACTACAATTACATTTAAGAACATTGAAGTTATATTTCCGGAAGTCCGGAACCATGATCAACTCCATAATGAATCCCAACTTTAGAATTAGATACCAATTATTTTGGATCAGCATTAGATACCATTTTTCTTCGTCTTCATTGTTATGCAACTCCATTTGAAAAAATCCGTTTCATCATTCTTAATTTTCTGCTGTGTATTTGTATATGTCGTAAACCTGTTTCTTTAGAAAACTTGTAAAGTGAGGTAAATTGGTTGGTTGCTGATTAAATTTGACACAAGGCCTAGAAATGAAGGAATTTACTTGCTCATAGTTTGTAAGATGCCATTTTGACTCTTGCTCACTTTCAAGTCTTTTAACCCCCTCATTTCCAAGCTATCTTTAATTTTATCTCGCATGTGTTTCAAGCATGGTATTTGGAGCTTTCTTATTCCAAGGAGGGAAGAATTTGGTGCAGTGTTGGGACTAGAAACATGTTAGCATGAACCTTGGAATTTTGATACAGAGCAAGTAGAATAATCTTGGAAGTTGTGGATTGATATCCTAAAGGAGCAATTCAGTTTAAAAAGAATTTATGCCTTTGTAGAAGCTGAGCTAAAGGAATTCAGACTGCTTTTTTTTTTTTTTTTGATTTCAAATACTGAAGCTATTGGCACTGCTGAGGTAGTGTATGATAACGTTTGATCTCTCATGTGGGCAAATTTTTCTATCACAAATCTGTTTAAACTGATATTCACACCATGTTATATGTGTATGCATATGCATGCAATCGTACTCTAGATCTCCTATCTGCTACCTAAGTGTTTTGGTGATCTTTACTCATCCCCCCCCCCTGCTGGAAACAAGTGACAAACTACAATATAGCTTATTGACTATTGCCACTTTTGTTTCTTTTAATGACCAACAGTCCAACATCCAATATGACAACTTCATATGTTAACTTTTATCCGGCTGGTCATGGTCTAATTGCTCTTATTTTGTGAAACTTTCATGTTGTTAATAATATATGGCTTGAGCCCTTACTTGGGAGGTTAGTTATTTTGTAACCTTATTTTCTTTTGCTGATATATTTTCCACTTTTTACGGGAAAGCTTGCAAAGTTGCAATTTTTTAAAGAATATGATTTAACAATGACGATAGTTAGAACTCAGACGTTAATTTCCAAAAAAAAAGACACATTTGTCTCTTTGAATAAAAACTCATCTATAGCTTGTGAGTTTCTATCGGTGCAAATCAACTTATCTTATCTACTACGAAGTCTTTTCTTACAAACTTGTCCTGCTATTTATACAACTGTAATTACTTTTGAAATTTGTCAATTCATGGTGGGTGTCCCGGAGCCATGTAAGTTTGAACGGACAATATTATAAGGAATTAGTTGTTTAATATCTAAATTTAATTTGGAACTCTCGACTCTTTTTGGTTACACCATTCATCAATTTTGATTCTTAGTTTTAATATTTTTACAGAGAAGCATCAATCTGGTGAAAATTCATGGTTATGGTTAGTATTGTCATATACTGGAGTTCACATTATTATGCATCAATAATTCTTTGATTTCCAATGAACCTAAGAGAAAAGGTCTTGCATAAAATTAAAAATAGTTGTCTGTTTAAGCATGAAACGGAAAATTTGAATCTCAAATGTTAAAGATAAGAAGGAATGACAAAGTTTCCTGGGAGAATATTCATATCGGCGCAGTTGAAAGAAACAAAACACAAGCTTTGTTCTGATCAGACTTTCAGTTCTGATCAGTTTCAGACTTTCAGTTCTGATCAGTTCAAGCTTTGTTCTGATCAGACTTTCAGTTCTGATCAGTTTCAGACTTTCAGTTCTGATCAACTCAAGCTTTGTTCTGATTAGACTTTCAGTTCTGATCAGTTTTAGACTTTTAGTTCTGATCAGATGCAAGCTTCTATTTTTGTTTTGAGCTATGTGTATGTTTATCTGACACAACACAGCAGAACACACACACACACACACACCTGAAATACACACAACACACTCAAACACACAGCACAGGTAACACAGACAGCAGAACACACACACAACAGAACACACGCAGCCATTCTATTGCATGTTAGTTCTGGTCAAAGTTGTACAACAGAGGAAGGAGACATTCCTTTTGGAATTTAGGACTTGCTATATTATGTAAAAAAGGCTGAAGAAGATAAGTTCCATCTAGATTTTGGAGCCCTTAAAGAGTATTTTCCTCTTGTCTTTGATTTGAGCTCTTCTGAACTTATGGGCTATGCGTACTTCGATCTCTACTCCAGGTTCTGCAACTATCTCTCTTTCTGCTGACCTTATCCTAATTGTACTTAACAAACTGTCTGACAACAATGTCATTAATCCAGGAAAGGAAAATATGGCCAGACTTGTGTTTCGCCTCTCCAAAATGGTTCATTATCAGCAAATGTTGCTAGACAGGTGATATGCATAGGTCTTCTCATTTAAAAATTTGATATATGCGTGTTATCCGAATTCCACATTCTTTACTGGATTTTCACCGTGCATCATCATTCTATACTCAGGTTCCAGTTGTTCTACTGATGTCTGATATTTTAAAGGGGGATGTTAACTGTCCTGCATTACTGCGATTCTCTGAAGTTGTTAGTCTTTTCCATGAATTTGGCCATGTGGTAAGTTCTAAATGTTTTTTTAGCCCAAAGGTACGACTTGTTGAGTTTTTCTTTGTAATATCATCTTCTTGTGTTGTATAGTCATTGGCTCGCATGAACAAGAAGGACTCGTGGCTGTTTTGGTGGAGCCTTTATCTTACCGTGAGTGAAGTTACTTTTTTTTCCTTTTCCGTCTCCTTTAAAAACCATGTACTCCCTCCTTGCACATAAGTAACACTTATACTTTAGGGCATTGTAAATTAACTGTCACGTGGTACTTTCTTAAATATAACTTCCGGCTCCTGAATTTCTGTGAGGTCTTGTTTTGGTACTATATATTATGTTACAAGCTGGATGAAGATGACAACCGCACTTTTATCTTCTATAATTTGTGATTCTTGTTTTGGTACGTTTCTATTTTCCTAGCTGTTTTTAGATCATCTAACAGAAGATAACTTATTTTATGATATATATATTATTTTGTTAGGTTTTCCCGTCACTAAGTGGAGATCCTTTCACCAATGAGCAAATTGATGAAATACGAGACAAATGGGCATCATACTTCACCGAACATTTTTTGTAGATAATTAACAATTCATCGATCGGTCTCTTTTTTTGGATGTTTCCTGCTATTGAAATTATATATAATTGTTTTATTATATTTTTGGTGTGAATTTGTAACGTACGAAGTGTAAAAGATATAGTTATGATCAACTTGAAACTATTTAGGTGGTTTATTTTTGTAAACATATGATGGTGGTATTATATGTAAAAATCAAAGTTTCTTGGAAGTTATTGGTGGTTGATGATACTTTTGGACATTGTATAAATGTGGCGTGAGTACAGGTTCTACATTTTGGGTTTGTTGAATACAGAAAAGAAATTATTTATAAAAAAATATTACACATTATTCGCGGCGTTTTATCTCCAGCCATTTTACAATGTTTGAGGCGTTTAGGTAGAAAACGCCGCTTAACAATACTATTAATTTGAGGCGTTTTTCTACATATACGCCGCAAATCAATTATTCATTTGAGGCGTTTTTAAACGCCGCAAATCAATCCTATTCATTTGCTGCCACTCTATTTGCTGCTACGCCAAAAACGCCGCTAATGAATATAAAAGTGACGCCTCAAATGAATGTTTTTCTACTAGTGCATGACCCAAGAAAGGTAAGCAAGGGCACGACATGGCCCAAGCAAGGTAAACATGACCCAAGAAAGGTAAGCAAGGGCACGACATGGCCCAAACAAGGTAAGCAAGACCCAAGAAAGGTAAGCAAGGGCAGGACATGGCCCAAGCAAGGCAAGGCATGACCCAAGAAAGGTAAGCAAGGGCACGACATGGCCCAAACAAGGTAAGCATGACCCAAGAAAGGTAAGCAAGGGCACGACATGGCCCAAACAAGGTAAGCAAGACCCAAGAAAGGTAAGCAAGGGTACGACATGGCCCAAGCAAGGTAAGCATGACCCAAGAAAGGTAAGCAAGGGCACGACATGGCCCAAGCAAGGTAAGCATCACCCAAGAAAGGTAAGCAAGGGCACGACATGGCCCAAGCAAGGCAAGGCATGACCCAAGAAAGGTAAGCAAGGGTACGACATGGCCCAAGCAAGGTAAGCATGACCCAAGAAAGGTAAGCAAGGGCACGACATGGCCCAAGCAAGGTAAGCATCACCCAAGAAAGGTAAGCAAGGGCACGACATGGCCCAAGCAAGGTAAGCAAGACCCAAGAAAGGTAAGCAAGGGCACGACATGGCCCAAGCAAGGCAAAGCATGACCCAAGAAAGGTAAGCATGACCCAAGCAAGGTAAGGCATGACCCAAGAAAGGTAAGCAAGGGCACGACATGGCCCAAGCAAGGTAAGCATGACCCAAGAAAGGTAAGCAAGGGCACGACATGGCCCAAGCAAGGCAAGGCATGACCCAAGAAAGGTAAGCAAGGGCACGACATGGCCCAAGCAAGGTAAGCATGACCCAAGAAAGGTAAGCAAGGCGCACGACATGGCCCAAGCAAGGTAAGCATGACCCAAGAAAGGTAAGCAAGGGCACGACATGGCCCAAACAAGGTAAGCAAGACCCAAGAAAGGTAAGCAAGGGCAGGACATGGCCCAAGCAAGGCAAGGCATGACCCAAGAAAGGTAAGCAAGGGCACGACATGGCCCAAACAATGTAAGCATGACCCAAGAAAGGTAAGCAAGGGCACGACATGGCCCAAACAAGGTAAGCAAGACCCAAGAAAGGTAAGCAAGGGCACGACATGGCCCAAGCAAGGAAAGGCATGACCCAAGAAAGGTAAGCAAGGGCACGACATGGCCCAAGCAAGGTAAGCATGACCCAAGAAAGGTAAGCAAGGGCACGACATGGCCCAAACAAGGTAAGCAAGACCCAAGAAAGGTAAGCAAGGGCACGACATGGCCCAAGCAAGGTAAGCATGACCCAAGAAAGGTAAGCAAGGGCACGACATCGCCCAAGCAAGGCAAGGCATGACCCAAGAAAGGTAAGCAAGGGAACGACATGGCCCAAGCAAGGCAAGGCATGACCCAAGAAAGGTAAGCAAGGGCACGACATGGCCCAAGCAAGGTAAGCATGACCCAAGAAAGGTAAGCAAGGGCACGACATGGCCCAAGCAAGGTAAGCATGACCCAAGAAAGGTAAGCAAGGGCACGACATGGCCCAAACAAGGCAAGGCATGACCCAAGAAAGGTAAGAAAGTGCACGACATGGCCCAAGCAAGGTAAGCATGACCCAAGAAAGGTAAGCAAGGCACGACATGGCCCAAGCAAGGCAAGGCATGACCCAAGAAAGGTAAGGAAGGGCACGACATGGCCCAAACAAGGTAAGCATGACCCAAGAAAGGTAAGTAAGGGCACGCCATGCCCAAGCAAGGCAAGCAAGGGCAAGTCGTGGCAAAGAAAGGCATGTAAGGGCAAGTCGTGGCAAGGCATGGCCCAAGCAAGGTAAGCAAGGGAAAGTCGTGGCAAAGAAAGGCAAGAGGAAGGCATGGCAAGGCATATCCCAAGCAAGGAAAGCAAAGAAAGGTGTTACGGTTCGATTGACTGAGTATTTCGG
Source organism: Spinacia oleracea (assembly GCF_020520425.1). NCBI lineage: Eukaryota > Viridiplantae > Streptophyta > Magnoliopsida > Caryophyllales > Amaranthaceae > Spinacia > Spinacia oleracea. The sequence continues at coordinate 63,481 of NW_026614355.1, read as the reverse complement.
GGGATGACGGTTGTGGAATTGGCCTGCGACACGGCCATAGTACCGACTTGACCTTGAGTTTTCGTTGTTCAGAAAAAAAAATCCAACGATGCATTGAGGGAATTTTTCGGCTCCGTAAAGTCGGGGGATGACGGTGGTGGATTTGGCCCGCAATACGGCTAACGTCCCGACTTGACCTCGTTTTTTCGTATGCCGCAATGGTCCCGCGGTCGTCTCTCGGATGGGTTAGCGGAGGGGAGTTTGGGACTTGTCGACCGGATGCGGTCTGTTCTTGCGGGCAGCGGACCGATCAGCCCACGAGCGCGGACTAAAATCTAGTTGACGTCGTCCTTCGAACAAACCTCGTAGGTATTGTAGGGGAGCTTGGGAATCCATGATCGGATGCGGTGTGTTCTAGTGTGCGGGCAACGGACCAAGAAGCACAATGAGCATACTAAATCTCGTCGTCGTTCCTTCGAGCAAACCTGGAACAGGTACTATAGTCGAGGGGAGCTTGGGCCTCGATGACCGGATTCGGACTGTTCTTGTGTGCGGGCAGAGGACCAAGCAGCACACTAGAGAGCGGACTAAATCTCGTCGTCGATCTTTGAACAAACCTCTTGTCCCTTTTGGCTTTAGTGTGCTAATGTTTCCGAAACTCGATGCGGACCGTTCCCGGATGCGGGCGATATCAAGCGGCATGTGGGTGCAGTCCAATTCTAGTTGACGTTGTGTTAGCTAACCTTAGCCAGTGTTGTCCCGCCTCGATTTGTTTGTTTCTTTCACGTCAAACGGTGCTAGTCGGGGGACATCTAGCCCATCCTTGCGGCCACTTTGTGGTCGTGGGATGCAAGCTCGTTGTTTCTTGGCCAAGCGGTACGCTACGCGTGTGAGTGGTGTTTGGTTTTTTTAGCTGGCGGGCTCCGTGAACCGCACGCCGATAAACCTCTTCAGTGTTTGCTCCAAGTGCTATACAGGCCTTGGGCGAGTGATGGTTTTCTGTGTTGCATTCCTAACGATCGCATTGACATGGACCAAGGGCATGGCATCCATAAGCACGCAAGGGAAAGGTATTGCCCAAGGCACAACAATCGGACCCAAGGCATGGCCCAAGGCAAAACGATCGGACCACATGCACAATAATGACCACTATGAATGAATTTTCCCGAAAACTTTCCAAAAATAGCAACCCGGGACCACACGGGCACCCCCCGAGGTCCCAAAATAAAACATTTCAACACCAATGTTTTCTATATATATTTATATGTCTTTTCCTATTTTTTCGGATTTTTTGGGATTTTTTTGAATTTTTTGGGATTTTCCCCGTTTTTACCCCTAAAATAGCAACCCCGGACCACACGGGCACCCCCCTAGGTCCAAAAATAAAAAATTTCAACACCAATAATTTTTTGGGATTTTTTTGAATTTTTTGGGATTTTTTGGGATTTTTTTGAGATTTGTTTGAATTTTTCCCTTATTTTTCCCGTTTTTACCCCTATTTTCCCTATTTTCGGAAAACAAAAATAATTTTTTTGAAAAAAGAAAATCATGAAAATTAAGCTTAATGCCCATATAAGGTTTTCCAACAAAAAAAACGGGGCATTATTATGACAAAAACTCAAGTTGTGAGCCATTATTATGTTACTGTCACTTGGGTGTTCACTAGGAAAATTTAACTAATTCAAAATAGGAAAATTTGGTAATATTAATCCAACCTTTGGTCGATTTTCTTTTATTAAGCTCACATACGACATATTTTTTAATAATCCCACCTTTACCACCCAACGACTTTTATTGGGCCCAACACGTCATACACCTATTGTAGGCGGTAATATGTCCCTACGTGGAAGTACTCTCTCTTGATATATTCATTCATCATCATCAATTCATCACCATCTCGATGATTTTTTCACCGGTTATCGGTCACTTAAGCCTAATAAAAGTCGTTGGGTAGTAAAGGTGGGATTATTAAAAAATATGTCGTAGGTGGGATTAATAAAAGAAAACCGGCCAAAGGTTGGATTAATATTACCAAATTTTCCTTCAAAATAAACCTCTATAGGGGGAGGGTGAGAGTGGAAGGATGGATGGTCAAGGTTGGCTTAAAACTCTCTTGTGGGCACCGTTGGGCACCGTTGGGCATGGTCGGCCCCCCTACGACACCACACATGCCCATGACATTAGACGGATTGAAAATTTTGGATCATTCGACGGATTTGACGCATAATTTTTTGTCCGAGACCCGATTTGACGCGAAAAATTATTTTTTTGAAAAAAAAATAAAATTCAAAAAAATTCAAAAAAAATTCAAAAAAAATATTTAAAAAAAATTTTTTTTGAAAAAAAATTTGTTGGCTCTAAGCAAGGGCACGACATGGCCCAAGCAAGGCAAGGTATGACCGAAGAAAGGCAAGCAAGGGCACGACATGGCCCAAGCAAAGCAATGCATGACCCAAGAAAGGCAAGCAAGGGCACGACATGGCCCAAGCAAGGCAATCCATGACCCAAGAAAGGCAAGCAAGGGCACGACATGGCCCAAGCAAGGCAAGACATGACTCAAGAAAGGCAAGCAAAGGCACGACATGGCCCAAGCAAGGCAAAGCATGACCCAAGAAAGGCAAGCAAGGGCACGACATGGCCCAAGAAAGGCAAGCAAGGGCACGACATGGCCCAAGCAAGGCAAAGCATGACCAAAGAAAGGCAAGCAAGGGCACGACATGGCCTAAGCAAGGCAAGGCATGACCCAAGAAAGGCAAGCAAGGGCACGACATGACCCAAGCAAGGCAAGGCATGACCCAAGAAAGCCAAGCAAGGGCACGACATGGCCCAAGCAAGGCAAGGCATGACCCAAGAAAGGTAAGCAAGGTTACGACATGGCCCAAGCAAGGCAAGGCATGACCCAAGAAAGGTAAGCAAGGGCACGACATGGCCCAAGCAAGGTAAGCATGACCCAAGAAAGGCAAGCAAGGGCACGGCTTGGCCCAAGCAAGGCAAGGCATGACCCAAGAAAGGCAAGCAAGGGCACGACATGGCCCAAGCAAGGCAAGGCATGACCCAAGAAAGGTAAGCAAGGGCACGACATGGCCCAAGCAAGGTAAGCATGACCCAAGAAAGGTAAGCAAGGGCACGACATGGCCCAAGCAAGGCAAGGCATGACCCAAGAAAGGCAAGCAAGGGCACGACATGGCCCAAGCAAGGCAAGGCATGACCCAAGAAAGGTAAGCAAGGGCACGACATGGCCCAAGCAAGGGAAGCATGACCTAAGAAAGGTAAGCAAGGGCACGACATGGCACAAGCAAGGCAAGGTATGACCCAAGAAAGGTAAGCAAGGGCACGACATGGCCCAAGCAAGGTAAGCATGACCCAAGAAAGGCAAGCAACGGCACGACTTGGCCCAAGCAAGGCAAGGCATGACCCAAGAAAGGTAAGCAAGGGCACGACATGGCCCAAGCAAGGCAAGGCATGACCCAAGAAAGGTAAGCAAGGGCACGACATGGCCCAAGCAAGGTAAGCATGACCCAAGAAAGGCAAGCAAGGGCACGACATGGCCCAAGCAAGGCAAGGCATGACCCAAGAAAGGTAAGCAAGGGCACGACATGGCCCAAGCAAGGCAAGGCATGACCCAAGAAAGGTAAGCAAGGGCACGACATGGCCCAAGCAAGGTAAGCATGACCCAAGAAAGGCAAGCAAGGGCACGACATGGTCCAAGCAAGGCAAGGCATGACCCAAGAAAGGTAATCAAGGGCACGACATGGCCCAAGCAAGGCAAGGCATGACCCAAGAAAGGTAAGCAAGGGCACGACATGGCCCAAGCAAGGCAAGGCATGACCCAAGAAAGGTAAGCAAGGGCACGACATGGCCCAAGCAAGGGAAGCATGACCCAAGAAAGGTAAGCAAGGGCACGACATGGCCCAAGCAAGGCAAGGCATGACCCAAGAAAGGTAAGCAAGGGCACGACATGGCCCAAGCAAGGTAAGCATGACCCAAGAAAGGTAAGCAAGGGCACGACATGACCAAGCAAGGCAAGGCATGACCCAAGAAAGGTAAGCAAGGGCACGACATGGCCCAAGCAAGGTAAGCATGACCCAAGAAAGGCAAGCAAGGGCACGACTTGGCCCAAGCAAGGCAAGGCATGACCCAAGAAAGGTAAGCAAGGGCACGACATGGCCCAAGCAAGGCAAGGCATGACCCAAGAAAGGTAAGCAAGGGCACGACATGGCCCAAGCAAGGTAAGCATGACCCAAGAAAGGCAAGCAAGGGCACGACATGGCCCAAGCAAGGCAAGGCATGACCCAAGAAAGGTAAGCAAGGGCACGACATGTCCCAAGCAAGGCAAGGCATGACCTAAGAAAGGTAAGCAAGGGCACGACATGGCCCAAGCAAGGGAAGCATGACCCAAGAAAGGTAAGCAAGGGCACGAAATGGCCCAAGCAAGGCAAGGCATGACCCTAGAAAGGTAAGCAAGGGCACGACATGGCCCAAGCAAGGTAAGCATGACCCAAGAAAGGCAAGCAAGGGCACTGAAGGAAATAATGCCCTTGGTCCAAGTATGCATTCTATGTTAAGTCTAATAAATGCGGTTCAGTATTAATTAACAAGTTAATAATTCAGTGAGATCAAGTGAGCTGAATGCCTAGCTAGAGGCCGCTTCAGTTCAAGTGGAATTAATGATATTAATCCACAGCTTACTCTTGACTGAACCCGTAGGGTCACACAAATAGTACGTAAACGGATCAAGTATTTAATGGCATTAGATACTCCATCTATGGATATTCGGAATCGACGGATCTTGGTTTCAGTGGGAGCTGAGATCGTCACAGGCAAGAAATGAATACTCCGGAAACGATGATATTGCCGGAAACGGAAATATGGATCGTATCGGAAATATAAATATTATCCAAGTCGTAGATGTTGCCGGAAACGGAAACATGGTACGTATCGGAAAATATTATCGGAAATGGAAATATTGCCAGAATCGGAAATATTGCCGGAAACGGAAATATTGTCAGAATCGGAAATATTATCGGAATCGGAAAATAATTCCGGAAACGGAAATATTAAATATTTGTTCGAAACGGAAATTAATTCCGGAATCGGAAATGTTAAATATTGTTCGTATCGGAAATGAATTCCGGAATCGGAAATTTAATCGGAAGCGTATCGTACGAATAAGCATCGAACGAGGCCTGCCGGACGAGGGCCCAGCTCGAAGCCAGGCCATCGCCCAGCAAGCCAAACGCGCGTCACACGAACAGCCAAGGCCACGCCAGGCCCAGCGCAAGGCCAGGCCCAGCAGGCCGTGGCAGCGCGCGCAGCGCGCGCAGGTGCTTGCGTGGGCTTGTAGCTCGCGTAGGCCTCGCTGCGTGGGCTGCTGCTCGCACGCACGCGCATGGGCGGCCCATCGTGGCTGCCGTGTGTGTGTGCGTAAGTGTTTGTGTTCATGCACGATTCCTAAAACGTGCAGAGTTCGGTTAATGATTAAATTCCTAATTCTATTTGATAAATTAATTAAATAAGAGTTTTATTATAATTCTAATTTAATTAATTCATATCCTAATAGGATTCTAATTCTCTTTCCATACCCCTATAAATATGTGGCCTGGGTTCACAATTTATAACGAGTTTTAAAAGTATTCAAAGTGAGTTTTTGAGAGAAAAATTCAGTCACACATCTTGCTCAAAAGTGCCGAAAATTCTAGTACCTTAAGGGCGATTCTAGTTGGTCAATCTTAAGGCGGATCCGAACCCAGAATTCTCAAATTCGAAGCCTAACTATGACTTTTCGAAGGTTTTAGTTTTTCGAATGCAAAATTTCGTAAATTTAAGATGTTAAATTAAATATTTGCGATTCTTGTTGATAAATCTTGAATTTTTGATTGACCTACTGTATATGTTTAACAAGTTTGAATGCCTAGCCTTGTTAGTTATGCAATCTAATTTGTAATTATGATTAATTTGTTGAAAATTAGAATAATTTAGAATTAATTTGATTTTCATAATTAATTATAATTTAATTAGAAACCTATGATTAAAAACCACCATAAAAATTGTAAATTTATGATAAATTTTAAATTTTTATGACCTAGACTTGAATCCATGTAAAGCGGAAATCAATTGAATAATAAATTTTCGATTTTTCGCCGTAAAATTATGAAATTAATATTATTTATTAATTTGTCATTAATTTTAAATATAAATTTTAAATTTTTATGCAATTCGTTCATATAACTTGCACGCACAAAGCAATGGACGCTTCGTGTTACCCTTAAGGGGTGTTGTATAGTGCGGGCACGCGACGACGAGCAAGGGAGCTCGTCGCCCGTGCGGCACCAATGCAATGAGCAAGGCATGGTGCACGAGCACAAGGCAGCAGCCCTGCCTTGTGTCGTGGGCCACGAGCTATGAACAAATGGGCATGGGCGAAAGGCAAGCCAAGGCAGTCGCGTGTGGGCAGCAAGCGAGCTGCGCCACAACGCGCACTGCCTCGCGCAAGAGCGCGCAGCCTCGCGCGCAGCGAGTGCAAGCTCGCGTGCCACGAGCGCTGCGCCCAGCGTTGCTCGCGCGCACAGCGAGCGATGTCGCGCGCCCAGCGAGCGATGTCGCGCGCCCAGCGAGCGATGTCGCGCGCCCAGCGAGCGATGTCGCGCGCCCAGCGAGCAATGGCTCGCGCGCACAGCGAGCGATGGAGCGCGCGCAGCGTGCACTGGCGAGCGCGCACAGCGAACGATGGCTCGCGTGCGTCCAGCGCTGGCGCGCGCGCAGCAAGCACCACAGCGTGCGATGGTGATGCAGCAGCTATGCGACGAGCGCATGGGCTGCGCGCACATGGCCAGCAATGGCTGTGTGCGTGCGGCCCATGGGCGTGCAATGCGTAGGGTGTTTGCGTTACGATTAGATCGTTTTGAATGTTTAATTTGAAAATTTCAGTTCACGTAATTTTAATTAATTTTAAAATTAATAATTTAAATTGTTTTCTTGGATTTTAATTTTGAATATTGTAATTATAATAAATTTTATTTATTCTAATTATTTTACTAAAATTAAAATCATGAATTAATTTAAATACGACTGAAATTAAATTAAACTTTTTGGATTCAATTATAAATTTATATGAGCTTTAAATTTTAATTAAATTTGTATGTTTCCGGTTAGACTAGAAATACATTTTTATGTTTAAAATTAGTAAAGCATATGAATTTATTGGTTTAAGTGGGAGCGCTTTTTAGTCATAAACTCTTGATTAGGTCTACAAATCCTTAAGGTTAAAACAACTTGATTAGAATTAATAAGGACTGAATAATTGGTAGATTATTGGTGCCCTTGATTAATTGCTGCAAATGTTTACGTGATGCATAATGTGTTTTACTAACCAGCTATGTGGGCCATTCATGATAATGAATGGGTGAATGGTATATATTGTATATGTACTGTTTTGCAGGTTATGAAGTGACTAGTATGGCCCAAATAGGATAGATAATATGGTCTGCGTACCATTAATTTGAATGTAATTGGTCTAAAGTACCAAAGTTATTTATCAATTCAAATATGGTCTGCGAACCATCAAATAGTTGTAATTAGTTATAGCTTATCCTATTTGAAGAAAATGGTGCCTCCCACGGAGATTTTCAAGACGGACTTTGAAGTCAAAGTTTCAAGATGAAGTCGGGCCATACTAGATCACATTTATCTTATGCATGTTTTAAGTTATTTATTGCTTTTAAATATGTCTTAAAATGCATGAGATCAAAAGCTTGATTATGTTGCATGATTAAGGATTTTAGTTCACTTAAAATCTAACCAACATAGTAAGAGCCTTAAGTTGGAACTTAAAAATTGAGTTAAAAGGTGCCATGCCAAAATATACACTTGCTTGGATATCCTTTACATCAATCTAGTAATAGTTTTCGCTCAGCGAGGTGTTACTTATTGGTCCTAAAGGGGCAAGGTACACAAATAATTGTGAGTACATGTTAGTTTTGCTGAAACTCAACGATATAAGTAAGGAGTCCTTTTATGTCGTGGCAAAATCGATAGGTTTACCTAATAAGTTCTTAGACGTACCTATCAACCAAGAATAGTTTCTAGACTATTAGCAAAAGGCTTTTGCTTACCTAAGATGTTTTAGGATTAAGTCGACAAACTGTGCTTAGTTCTTCAATGATTTTAGGATCTTGGAATCATTTTATTCACACCTGCCGGAACACATAACTTGAATAAAATGCTTAATAAACATTGAATTATGCATGTATGCTAGAATTTAAGTTTATTAAGAAAAACTGTGAATGATTATTTATTTGTTTATTCTTTTCAATTGTAGTTTTAATATGGCAAACAACAATCAAAACATCATCATGGGTTCTGAGCTTATGGTCAAGCTGAACCTGACAAATTTTCTTGAATGGGAAGCTAAGCTAGTTGAAATAGTCAAACTCAATGGACTTGAGTATGTACTGTCTCATCCCATGCCAAGCTACTATGCCAGAGACATGACCCCTGAGAGATTTTACGCCTGGGATGCGGATCTCAAAAAGGTTATGAGTCTCATGCTGAACAATATCCCTGATGATTGGGCTAAAAGGTTTGTAGCCTATGAACCTTTTACGCTCATCAAGAATCTGAGGGATATCTGTCGTGGAAGTACGGAGGACAGGGACCTGAACGTCCATGAGTTGATTGAATCAATGTCTGGTCTAAAGGTTAGTTCTCCCAACAGGTGTTATAGGATGGAGGTCCAAGAAACACATGTTCAGCTCCTTCGCACTAAACAGAGGGTAGGCGTCCCACTGAGGTTCCATGTGGATCTTATGTGTTCATACTTTGATCGCCTAAGTCTACTAGGAACACCAATAAGCAAAAGGATGGCAGTCTCTGTCTTGCTCAATTCACTACACAGTGGGTTTGGTCGCGTCAAAGCAACTATACCTAAGTGAACCAAGAGAAGAAACAGTTGCAGAATTTGTTCACCTTGTCAGAAAGGCTGAAATAATACTGGACTGTGAAGCCAAAGATTTACTCAAGGCTAGAAAGAGACCGTTCAAGAAAGGTGGAAAGTCCAAGGGCAATGCTAAATCAAAGCAGGACAAGTCCACACCAAGCTGTCTTTATTGTGATGGAATAGGCCATTACAAAAGAGAATGTCCAAAGCTAAAGGAAGATCAGAAGAACGGAACAGTCGTTCCATCTTCAGGTATTTTCGTTATAGACTGTATACTTGCTAATTCAACTTCTTGGGTATTAGATATAGGTTGTGGCTCACACTTATGTTCCAATCCACAGGGACTAAGAAGAAGTAGAAAGTTAAGCAAGGGTGAAGTCGACCTACGAGTGGGAAATGGAGCACGGATTGCTACATTAGCTGTAGGAACTTACTATTTGTCGTTGCCCTCCGGGCTAGTTTTGGAACTGGAAGAATGTTTCCATGTTCCAAGTCTTACTAAAAACATCATTTCAGTTTCTTGCTTGGATGCTAAGGGATTTACCTTTTTAATAAAAGACAATAGTTGTTCGTTTTATTTTAAAGAGATGTTTTATGGATCTGCTAGATTAGTCAATGGACTTTATTTATTAGATCACGACAAACAAGTATATAACATAAATACCAAAAAGGCCAAAAAGGATGATTCAGATCTCACCTATCTGTGGCATTGTCGATTAGGCCATATAAACTTGAAACGCTTAGAAAAACTTCAAAAGGAAGGAATTCTAGAACCATTTGACTTAGAGGATTATGGTAAATGCGAATCATGTTTACTTGGCAAAATGACAAAGCAACCTTTCTCTAAAGTTGGAGAAAGAGCAAATGAACTATTGGGTTTAATCCATACAGATGTATGTGGACCAATGAGTACAAATGCTAGAGGTGGTTTCAGCTACTTTATCACTTTCACTGATGACTTCAGTAGGTATGGTTATGTCTACCTAATGAAGCATAAGTCTGAATCCTTTGACAAATTCAAGGAATTTCAGAGTGAAGTAGAGAATCAATTAGGCAAGAAGATTAAGGCACTGCGGTCTGATAGAGGCGGTGAATATCTGAGCTATGAATTTGATGACCATCTGAAAGAATGTGGAATTCTATCAGAATTGACTCCTCCTGGAACACCACAATGGAACGGTGTGTCGGAACGGAGGAACAGAACCTTGCTAGACATGGTCAGGTCAATGATGGGTCAGGCCGAACTTCCATTAGAATTATGGGGACATGCACTAAATACAGCTGCACTCACTATAAATAGAGCTTCGTCTAAAGCTGTCGAAAAGACTCCATACGAATTATGGTTTGGAAAGCCTCCAAATGTGTCTTTTCTTAAGATTTGGGGATGTGAAGTATACGTCAAACGATTAATTTCAGACAAACTTCATCCAAAATCTGACAAATGTATCCTTGTGGGCTATCCAAAGGAAACAAAGGGGTATTACTTCTACAATACATCTGAGAACAAGGTGTTTGTTGCTCGAGATGGTGTCTTTTTGGAGAAAGATCACATTTCCAAAATGACAAGTGGGAGAAAAGTAGACCTCGAAGAAATTCGAGTCGAACAACAAACTCTAGTGAATGCTCAAGATGACATTCAGGATGAAACTCAGAGATCTTTAGAAGAATCTGGTGAGAATCATGGTCAATCTAGAAATGTTACCCCGCGTAGATCGCAAAGATATAGATCTCAACCGGAAAGGTACTTAGGTATTTTGACGAACGAGAGCTATGACGTTCTATTACTTGAAAGTGATGAACCTGCGACTTACAAACAAGCTATGACGAGCCCTAGCTCCAAGCAATGGCAAGAAGCCATGCAATCTGAATTGGACTCCATGTCTGAAAACCAAGTATGGGATTTGGTCGATTTGCCAGATGGCTATCAAGCCATTGGAAGCAAATGGGTTTTCAAACTGAAAAAGGACAAGGATGGGAAACTTGAAGTTTTCAAAGCTAGATTGGTTGCAAAAGGTTACAGGCAAGTCCACGGTGTGGATTACGATGAAACCTTTTCACCAGTTGCAATGCTAAAGTCTATTCGGATAATGTTAGCAATCGCTGCATATTACGATTACGAAATATGGCAGATGGATGTCAAAACTGCTTTCTTAAACGGCGTTTTAACAGAAACTGTGTTTATGACACAGCGTGAAGGTTTTGAGGATCCAAAGAATGCTAAAAAGGTATGCAAGCTAAAGAAGTCAATCTACGGATTGAAGCAGGCATCCAGGAGCTGGAATATACGTTTCGATGAAGCAGTCAGTGACTTTGGTTTCATCAAGAACGCAGACGAATCTTGTGTATACAAGAAGGTCAGTGGGAGCAAAATTGCTTTCCTAGTATTATATGTCGACGACATATTACTTATCGGAAATGACATTCCTATGTTGAACTCTGTCAAGATTTGGCTTGGGAAATGTTTTTCGATGAAGGATCTAGGAGAAGCACAGTACATATTGGGCATCAAGATTTACAGAGATAGATCTAAAAGGATGATTGGACTTAGTCAAAGCACTTATATCAATAAGGTGCTTGATAGGTTCAAGATGGCGGACTCCAAGCGAGGCTACCTACCCATGTCTCATGGAATGACTCTAAGCAAGACTCAGTGCCCAAAAACACTTGATGAGCGTAGACGAATGAGTGGGATTCCATATGCATCATTGATTGGTTCAATAATGTATTCTATGATATGTACACGCCCGGATGTTGCGTACGCACTCAGTGCTACGAGCAGATACCAGTCAGACCCAGGAGATGCGCATTGGACTGCTGCCAAGAACATTCTGAAGTACCTAAAAAGGCACAAAGATGACTTCCTGGTCTATGGTGGAGATGATGAATTAATTGTTAAAGGCTATACGGACGCAAGTTTCCAAACCGACAAAGATGATTTCAGATCACAGTCTGGGTTTGTCTTCTGCCTCAACGGAGGAGCAGTAAGCTGGAAAAGTGCTAAGCAAAGCACCATTGCGGATTCTACAACTGAAGCGGAGTACATTGCTGCACATGAAGCAGCAAAGGAAGCTATATGGCTAAGGAAGTTCATAGGTGAACTTGGTGTAGTCCCCTTCATTAAAGGACCAATAGCCCTGTATTGTGACAATAACGGAGCTATAGCACAGGCAAAAGAGCCTAGACACCACCAGAGAGTCAAGCATGTACTTCGTAGATTTCACCTTCTACGAGAGTTCGTTGAAAGAAAAGAAGTCGAGATAAGCAAGATTGGAACTGATGACAACATATCAGATCCATTAACTTAACCTCTGCCGCAAGCGAAGCACAACTCGCACACTGCAGCTATGGGAATCAAGCATATTGGAGAATGGCTTTGATGTCTCTATTTAATGTTTTAAAGTTTTAGAGTATAAATCTTTGTAAAACATTATTGGTTAATCATTCACAATAAATGAAAAGAATTCATTTTTCCATTTAATTTGTGGTTTATTAAATGATGAGTCCCTTCAATTTGACTATATATTCAAGATAGACTGTCAGGACCAGTCCTGTGACTAAGAAATGTCTATCAAGTGAACTTGAATGTCAAAGGTCGAAAATGGTCCCTAGTCGGAGTTTTCTATAAAATTGGACGCATAGAAAACGTTAGACGATTAGAATGCAAGATGACTAGTAGTTCTGTTTCTTGAACTATGTGGACATGGCAATGTCATAATCATTTGCATAGATACTTACTTTGGGAAGACTAGTATCGGACAAGACCTATGAAACTTTACTGTAAGAGATGAAAATCTGTCATAAGTAAATTTCATTAAATTATTAGACACTAAATCCTCAATACCTGAGTAATTTGAGATTACTTGTTTGAGAACTGGTTGCTTTGACGTTGACCAACCGTCGCACCGTAAAAGGAGGCTATAAAGGCAACGCTCAGGTAATCACCTATCAAACGAAGTCTAATCTCAAGATCGCAAGATTGGGATTGTCCTCCCATAAATCGGGATGAGATGCTTAAAAGTTGTACAAGGCCACTCGGAGAGCTAGAAACTATGAAATGCATGGCCGTGCTCGGATGAATCATAGGCTATGATTATCTGTTTATTTGATCAGTTGAACTCTGAAACCGAGGAACACCTCTGGACATAATAAGGATGACAACTCTTACCTTATGTTCAAGAGCAAGCATCGAGCGACAAAGGAATTAGGAAATGCACACTTGTCCCTAAGGACAAGTGGGAGACTGAAGGAAATAATGCCCTTGGTCCAAGTATGCATTCTATGTTAAGTCTAATAAATGCGGTTCAGTATTAATTAACAAGTTAATAATTCAGTGAGATCAAGTGAGCTGAATGCCTAGCTAGAGGCCGCTTCAGTTCAAGTGGAATTAATGATATTAATCCACAGCTTACTCTTGACTGAACCCGTAGGGTCACACAAATAGTACGTAAGCGGATCAAGTATTTAATGGCATTAGATACTCCATCTATGGATATTCGGAATCGACGGATCTTGGTTTCAGTGGGAGCTGAGATCGTCACAGGCAAGAAATGAATACTCCGGAAACGATGATATTGCCGGAAACGGAAATATGGATCGTATCGGAAATATAAATATTATCCAAGTCGTAGATGTTGCCGGAAACGGAAACATGGTACGTATCGGAAAATATTATCGGAAATGGAAATATTGCCAGAATCGGAAATATTGCCGGAAACGGAAATATTGTCAGAATTGGAAATATTATCGGAATCGGAAAATAATTCCGGAAACGGAAATATTAAATATTTGTTCGAAACGGAAATTAATTCCGGAATCGGAAATGTTAAATATTGTTCGTATCGGAAATGAATTCCGGAATCGGAAATTTAATCGGAAGCGTATCGTACGAATAAGCATCGGACGAGGCCTGCCGGACGAGGGCCCAGCTCGAAGCCAGGCCATCGCCCAGCAAGCCAAACGCGCGTCACACGAACAGCCAAGGCCACGCCAGGCCCAACGCAAGGCCAGGCCCAGCAGGCCGTGGCAGCACGCACAGAGCGCGCAGCGCGCGCAGGTGCTTGCGTGGGCTTGTAGCTCGCGTAGGCCTCGCTGCGTGGGCTGCTGCTCGCACACACGCGCATGGGCGGCCCATCGTGGCTGCCGTGTGTGTGTGCGTAAGTGTTTGTGTTCATGCACGATTCCTAAAACGTGCAGAGTTCGGTTAATGATTAAATTCCTAATTCATTTGATAAATTAATTAAATAAGAGTTTTATTATAATTCTAATTTAATTAATTCATATCCTAATAGGATTCTAATTCTCTTTCCATACCCCTATAAATATGTGGCCTGGGTTCACAATTTATAACGAGTTTTAAAAGTTTTCAAAGTGAGTTTTTGAGACAAAAATTCAGTCACACATCTTGCTCAAAAGTGCCGAAAATTCTAGTACCTTAAGGGCGATTCTAGTTGGTCAATCTTAAGGCGGATCCGGACGTGCTGTGGACTATCTACGGAGGGACGACACTTGGAGTCCTAAAGACTTGTTCTTGTTCGGTTCGGGCGCAGCTAGGGAGGGCACGCAACAAAGAGTATGCATCTAAATTATGCTATATGATTATGTGTAAATAATATGTATTCCTGGGTTAATGGTTGTTTCCGCATGATTTATGTAATATCATAGCCCAAGCAAGGTAAGCATGACCCAAGAAAGGTAAGCAAGGGCACGACATGGCCCAAACAAGGTAAGCAAGACCCAAGAAAGGTAAGCAAGGGCAGGACATGGCCCAAGCAAGGCAAGGCATGACCCAAGAAAGGTAAGCAAGGGCACGACATGGCCCAAGCAAGGTAAGCATGACCCAAGAAAGGCAAGCAAGGGCACGACATGGCCCAAGCAAGGCAAGGCATGACCCAAGAAAGGTAAGCAAGGGCACGACATGGCCCAAGCAAGGCAAGGCATGACCCAAGAAAGGTAAGCAAGGGCACGACATGGCCCAAGCAAGGTAAGCATGACCCAAGAAAGGTAAGCAAGGGCACGACATGGCCCAAACAAGGTAAGCAAGACCCAAGAAAGGTAAGCAAGGGCACGACATGGCCCAAGCAAGGCAAGGAATGACCCAAGAAAGGTAAGAAAGGGCACGACATGGCCCAAGCAAGGTAAGCATGACTTAAGAAAGGTAAGCAAGGGCACGACATCGCCCAAGCAAGGCAAGGCATGACCCAAGAAAGGTAAGCAAGGGAACGACATGGCCCAAGCAAGGCAAGGCATGACCCAAGAAAGGTAAGCAAGGGCACGACATGGCCCAAGCAAGGTAAGCATGACCCAAGAAAGGTAAGCAAGGGCACGACATGGCCCAAGCAAGGTAAGCATGACCCAAGAAAGGTAAGCAAGGGCACGACATGGCCGAAACAAGGCAAGGCATGACCCAAGAAAGGTAAGCAAGGGAACGACATGGCCCAAACAAGGTAAGCATGACCCAAGAAAGGTAAGTAAGGGCACGCCATGCCCAAGCAAGGCAAGCAAGGGCAAGTCGTGGCAAAGAAAGGCATGTAAGGGCAAGTCGTGGCAAGGCATGGCCCAAGCAAGGTAAGCAAGGGAAAGTCGTGGCAAAGAAAGGCAAGAGGAAGGCATGGCAAGGCATATCCCAAGCAAGGTAAGCAAAGAAAGGTGTTACGGTTCGATTGACAGAGTATTTCGGGGGATGACGGTTGTGGAATTGGCCTGCGACACGGCCATAGTACCGACTTGACCTTGAGTTTTCGTTGTTTAGAAAAAAAAATCCAACGATGCATTGAGGGAATTTTTCGGCTCCGTAAAGTCGGGGGATGACGGTGGTGGATTTGGCCCGCAATACGGCTAACGTCCCGACTTGACCTCGTTTTTTCGTATGCCGCAATGGTCCCGCGGTCGTCTCTCGGATGGGTTAGCGGAGGGGAGTTTGGGACTTGTCGACCGGATGCGGTCTGTTCTTGCGGGCAGCGGACCGAGCAGCCCAAGAGCGCGGACTAAAATCTAGTTGACGTCGACCTTCGAACAAACCTCGTAGGTATTGTAGGGGAGCTTGGGAATCCATGATCGGATGCGGTGTGTTCTAGTGTGTGGGCAACGGACCAAGAAGCACACAAGAGCATACTAAATCTCGTCGTCGTTCCTTCGAGCAAACCTGGAACGGGTACTATAGTCGAGGGGAGCTTGGGCCTCGATGACCGGATTCGGACTGTTCTTGTGTGCGGGCAGAGGACCAAGCAGCACACTAGAGAGCGGACTAAATCTCGTCGTCGATCTTTGAACAAACCTCTTGTCCCTTTTGGCTTTAGTGTGCTAATGTTTCCGAAACTCGATGCGGACCGTTCCCGGATGCGAGCGATATCAAGCGGCATGTGTGTGCAGTCCAATTCTAGTTGACGTTGTGTTAGCTAACCTTAGCCAGTGTTGTCCCGCCTCGATTTGTTTGTTTCTTTCACGTCAAACGGTGCTAGTCGGGGGACATCTAGCCCATCCTTGCGGCCACTTTGTGGTCGTGGGATGCAAGCTCGTTGTTTCTTGGCCAAGCGGTACGCTACGCGTGTGAGTGGT
This sequence comes from Spinacia oleracea, assembly GCF_020520425.1. Lineage (NCBI taxonomy): Eukaryota > Viridiplantae > Streptophyta > Magnoliopsida > Caryophyllales > Amaranthaceae > Spinacia > Spinacia oleracea. Next base: position 47,013 of record NW_026614355.1, on the reverse strand, counting down.
GTTTGGTTTTTTTAGCTGGCGGGCTCCGTGAACCGCACGCCGATAAACCTCTTCAGTGTTTGCTCCAAGTGCTATACATGAAGGAAATAATGCCCTTGGTCCAAGTATGCATTCTATGATAAGTCTAATAAATGCGGTTCAGTATTAATTAACAAGTTAATAATTCAGTGAGATCAAGTGAGCTGAATGCCTAGCTAGAGGCCGCTTCAGTTCAAGTGGAATTAATGATATTAATCCACAGCTTACTCTTGACTGAACCCGTAGGGTCACACAAATAGTACGTAAACGGATCAAGTATTTAATGGCATTAAATACTCTATCTATGGATATTCGGAATCGACGGATCTTGGTTTCAGTGGGAGCTGAGATCGTCACAGGCAAGAAATGAATACTCCGGAAACGATGATATTACCGGAAACGGAAATATGGATCGTATCGGAAATATAAATATTATCCAAGTCGTAGATGTTGCCGGAAACGGAAACATGGTACGTATCGGAAAATATTATCGGAAATGGAAATATTACCAGAATCGGAAATATTGCCGGAAACGGAAATATTGTCAGAATCGGAAATATTACCGGAATCGGAAAATAATTCCGGAAACGGAAATATTAAATATTTGTTCGAAACGGAAATTAATTCCGGAATCGGAAATGTTAAATATAGTTCGTATCGGAAATGAATTCCGGAATCGGAAATTTAATCGGAAGCGTATCGTACGAATAAGCATCGGACGAGGCCTGCCGGACGAGGGCCCAGCACGAAGCCAGGCCATCGCCCAGCAAGCCAAGCGCGCCACACAAACAGCCACGCCAGGCCCAGCAGGCCCAGCAGGCCGTGGCAGCGCGCACAGCGCGCGCAGCGCGCGCGGGTGCTTGCGTGGGCTTGTGGCTCGCGCAGGCCTCGCTGCGTGGGCTGCTGCTCGCACGCACGCATGGGCGGCCCATCGAGGCTGCCGTGTGTGTGTGCGTAAGTGTTTGTGTTCGTGCACGTTTCCTAAAACGTGCAGAGTTCGGTTAATGATTAAATTCCTAATTCTATTTGATAAAATAATTAAATTAGAGTTCTTGTAGGATTCTAGGTTTAATTAATTTGTATCTGAATAGGATTCCAATTCCCTTTCCATAACCCTATAAATATGTGGCATGGGTTCACAATTTATAACGAGTTTCAAGGTATTCAAAGTGAGTTTTGGAGAGAAAAATTCAGCCAGACATCTTGCTCAAAAGTGCCGAAAATTCTAGTACCTTAAGGGCGATTCTAGTTGGTCAATCTTAAGGCGGATCCGGACGTGCTGTGGACTATCTACGGAGGGACGACACTTGGAGTCCTAAAGACTTGTTCTTGTTCGGTTCGGGCGCAGCTAGGGAGGGCACGCAACAAAGAGTATGCATCTAAATTATGCTATATGATTATGTGTAAATAATATGTATTCCTGGGTTAGTGGTTGTTTCCGCATGATTTATGTAATATCATATGTATCATAACCTAACAGTGGTATCACGAGCCCCTTATTATTTTTATAATCTTAATTTCATAAACATGGTTAAATATTACAAATTTGCAAGAATTAAAAGGGGTGATTAATTTTCGTAATTGTTAATTAATTGCAAATTGCGTTTATTTAATTATACGTACGCAGTTTTTCGGCAGTTTCTTCGTTACTCATCCAAATCGAGTGATTTTTGTGTCAATTCGCATGTAAAAGGCATTCTAAAATTTTGACAAAAATAGTATTTTTCTGCCGAACCCAGAATTCTCAAATTCGAAGCCTAACTATAACTTTTCGAAGGTTTTAGTTTTTCGAATGCAAAATTTCGTAAATTTAAGATGTTAAATTAAATATTTGCGATTCTTGTTGATAAATCTTGAATTTTTGATTGACCTACTGCATATGTTTAACAAGTTTGAATGCCTAGTCTTGTTAATTATGCAATCTAATTTGTAATTATGATTAATTTGTTGAAAATTAGAATAATTTAGAATTAATTTGATTTTCATAATTAATTGTAATTTAATTAGAAACCTATGATTAAAAACCACCATAAAAATTGTAAATTTATGATAAATTTTAAATTTTTATGACCTAGACTTGAATCCATAACAATCGGAAATCAATTGGATAATAAATTTTCGATTTTTTCGCCCTAAAATTATGAAATTAATAATATTTATTAATTTGTCATTAATTTTATAAATTTTAAATTTTTTATGCGATTCGTTCATATAACTTGCACGCACAAAGCAATGGACGCTTCGTGTTACCCTTAAGGGGTGTTGTATAATGCGGGCATGCGACGACGAGCAAGGGAGCTCGTCGCCCGTGCGGCACGAATGCAATGAGCAAGGGCGTAGTGCACGAGCACAAGGCAGCAGCCCTGCCTTGTGTCGTGGGCCACGAGCAATGGACGAATGGGCACGGGCGAAGGGCGAGCCAAGGCAGTCGCGTGTGGGAAGCAAGCGAGCTGCGCCACAACGCGCACTGCCTCGCGCAAGAGCGCGCAGCGAGCGCAAGCTCGCGTGCCACGAGCGCTGCGCCCAGCGTTGCTCGCGCGCACAGCGAGCGATGTCGCGCGCCCATCGAGCGATGGCTCGCGCGCACAGCGAGCGATGTCGCGCGCCCAGCGAGCGATGTCGCGCGCATAGCGAGCGATGTCGCGCGCCCAGCGAGCGATGGCTCGCGCGCACTGCAAGCGATGGCTCGCGTGCGACGAGCGCTGGCGCGCGCGCAGCAAGCACCACAGCGTGCGATGGCTTGCGATGGAGATGCAGCAGCTATGCGACGAGCGCATGGGCTGCGCGCATATGGCCAGCAATGGTTGTATGCGTGCGGCCCATGGGCGTGCAATGCGTAGGGTGTTTGCGTTACGATTAGATCGTTTTGAATGTTTAATTTGAAAATTTCAGTTCACGTAATTTTAATTAATTTTAAAATTAATAATTTAAATTATTTTCTTGGATTTTAATTTTGAATATTGTAATTATAATAAATGTTATTTATTCTAATTATTTTACTAAAATTAAAATCATGAATTAATTTAAATAACGACTGAAATTAAATTAAACTTTTTGGATTCAATTATAAATTTATATGAGCTTTAAATTTTAATTAAATTTGTATGTTTCCGGTTAGACTAGAAATACATTTTTATGTTTAAAATTAGTAAAGCATATGAATTTATTGGTTTAAGTGGGAGCGTATTTTAGTCATAAACTCTTGATTAGGTCTACAAATCCTTAAGGTTAAAACAACTTGATTAGAATTAATAAGGACTGAATAATTGGTAGATTATTGGTGCCCTTGATTAATTGCTTGAAATATTTACGTGATGCATAATGTGTTTTACTAACCAGCTAAGTGGGCCATTCATGATAATGAATGGGTGAATGGTATATATTGTATATGTACTGTTTTGCAGGTTATGAAGTGACTAGTATGGCCCAAATAGGATAGAAATTATGGTCTGCGTACCATTAATTTGAATGTAATTGGTCTAAAGTACCAAAGTCATTTTTCAATTCAAATATGGTCTGCGTACCATCAAATAGTTGTAATTAGTTATAGCTTATCCTATTTGAAGAAAATGGTGCCTCCCACGGAGATTTTCAAGACGGACTTTGAAGTTAAAGCTTCAAGATGAAGTCGGGCCATACTAGATCACAAATATCTTATGCATGTTTTAAGTTATTTATTGCTTTTAAATATGTCTTAAAATGCATGAGATCAAAAGCTTGATTATGTTGCATGATTAAGGATTTTAGTTCACTTAAAATCTAACCAACATAGTAAGAGCCTTAAGTTCCAAACTTAAAAATTGAGTTAAAAGGTGCCATGCCAAAATATACACTTGCTTGGATATCCTTTACATCAATCTAGTAATAGTTTTCGCTCAGCGAGGTGTTACTTATTGGTCCTAAAGGGGCAAGGTACACAAATAATTGTGAGTACATGTTAGTTTTGGTGAAACTCAACGATATAAGTAAGGAGTCCTTTTATGTCGTGGCAAATTCGATAGGTTTACCTAATAAGTTCTTAGACGTACCTATCAACCAAGAATAGTTTCTAGACTATTAGCAAAAGGCTTTTGCTTACCTAAGATGTTCTAGGATTAAGTCGACAAACTGTGCTTAGTTCTTCAATGATTTTAGGATCTTGGAATCATTTTTATTCACACCTGCCGGAACACATAATTTGAATAAAATGCTTAATAAACATTGAATTATGCATGTATGCTAGAATTTAAGTTTATTAAGAGAAACTGTGAATGGTTATTTATTTGTTTATTCTTTTCAATTGTAGTTTTTAATATGGCAAACAACAATTCATTCAACATTCGATCAATTCTCGAAAAGGAGAAGTTGAACGGGAAAAACTTCCTTGACTGGCAAAGGAACTTGCAAATAGTTCTTATGCAGGAAGAAAAGGAGTATGTCCTAGATGAGGCGATGCCCGAAGCTGCAGGCGACAGGGTCACTCAGGCAGCCCTCAATCGTTGGATTGATGCCAACAAGGATGTGAAATGTCTAATGCTCGCCACCATGAGTGCGGATCTGCAGAAAACGTTCATCAACTCAGATGCTTTCACAATCATCAGTGAGTTGAAGAACATGTTCCAAGATCTGGCTCGAGTCGAAAGATTCGAGACTCATAGGCAAATTCTTGAGACCAAACTTAAGAAAGGCGAGCCCGTAAGTCCACATGTTCTCAAAATGATTGGACTCATTGAGAATATGAGTCGGCTGGATCAGCAATTTTCTCAGGAAATGGCTATAGACACCATCCTCCATTCTCTTCATAGCGGGTATGATCAGTTCAAACTGAACTACAGTATGAATAGTCTGGACAAAACGCTCACTGAGCTTCACGGTATGCTGAAGACCGCTGAAAAGACGCTCAAAAGTGATAAGCAGGATGTGCTTATGGTGCGTGGGGGCAAGTTCAAGAAATCTGGAAAGAAGAGGAATGCTAAGAAAGGTGGCAACAAGGCCAGCCCAACTAAGCAAACTGGCGCCAAATCTGCAAAGAGGAAGGTCAGTCAACCCACTTCTGAATCCGAATGCTTCTACTGCAAGAAGAAGGGGCATTGGAAGAGAGATTGCTTGAAGCTAAAGGAAGATCAGAAGAACGGAACAGTCGTTCCATCTTCAGGTATTTTCGTTATAGACTGTATACTTGCTAATTCAACTTCTTGGGTATTAGATACAGGTTGTGGCTCACACTTATGTTCCAATCCACAGGAACTAAGAAGAAGTAGAAAGTTAAGCAAGGGTGAAGTCGACCTACGAGTGGGAAATGGAGCACGGATTGCTGCATTAGCTGTAGGAACTTACTATTTGTCGTTGCCCTCCGGGCTAGTTTTGGAACTGGAAGAATGTTTCCATGTTCCAAGTCTTACTAAAAACATCATTTCAGTTTCTTGCTTAGATGCTAAGGGATTTTCCTTTTTAATAAAAGACAATAGTTGTTCGTTTTATTTTAAAGAGATGTTTTATGGATCTGCTAGATTAGTCAATGGACTTTATTTATTAGATCACGACAAACAAGTATATAACATAAATACCAAAAAGGCCAAAAAGAATGATTCAGATCTCACCTATCTGTGGCATTGTCGATTAGGCCATATAAACTTGAAACGCTTAGAAAGACTTCAAAAGGAAGGAATTGTAGAACCATTTGACTTAGAGGATTATGGTAAATGCGAATCATGTTTACTTGGCAAAATGACAAAGCAACCTTTCTCTAAAGTTAGAGAAAGAGCAAATGAACTATTGGGTTTAATCCATACAGATGTATGTGGACCAATGAGTACAAATGCTAGAGGTGGTTTCAGCTACTTTATCACTTTCACTGATGACTTCAGTAGGTATGGTTATGTCTACCTAATGAAGCATAAGTCTGAATCCTTTGACAAATTCAAGGAATTTCAGAGTGAAGTAGAGAATCAATTAGGCAAGAAGATTAAGGCACTGCGGTCTGATAGAGGCGGTGAATATCTGAGCTATGAATTTGATGACCATCTGAAAGAATGTGGAATTCTATCAGAGTTGACTCCTCCTGGAACACCACAATGGAACGGTGTGTCGGAACGGAGGAACAGAACCTTGCTAGACATGGTCAGGTCAATGATGGGTCAGGCCGAACTTCCATTAGAATTTTGGGGACATGCACTAAATACAGCTGCACTCACTATAAATAGAGCTCCGTCTAAAGCTGTCGAAAAGACTCCATACGAATTATGGTTTGGAAAGCCTCCAAATGTGTCTTTTCTTAAGATTTGGGGATGTGAAGTATACGTCAAACGATTAATTTCAGACAAACTTCATCCAAAATCTGACAAATGTATCCTTGTGGGCTATCCAAAGGAAACAAAGGGGTATTACTTCTACAATACATCTGAGAACAAAGTGTTTGTTGCTCGAGATGGTGTCTTTTTGGAGATAGATCATATTTCCAAAATGACAAGTGGGAGAAAAATAGACCTCGAAGAAATTCGAGTCGAACAACAAACTCTAGAGAATGCTCAAGATGACATTCAGGATGAAACTCAGAGATCTTTAGAAGAATCTGGTGAGAATCATGGTCAATCTAGAAATGTTACCCCGCGTAGATTGCAAAGATATAGATCTCAACCGGAAAGGTACTTAGGTATTTTGACGAACGAGAGCTATGACGTTCTATTACTTGAAAGTGATGAACCTGCGACTTACAAACAAGCTATGACGAGCCCTAGCTCCAAGCAATGGCAAGAAGCCATGCAATCTGAATTAGACTCCATGTCTGAAAACCAAGTATGGGATTTGGTCGATTTGCCAGATGGCTATCAAGCCATTGGAAGCAAATGGGTTTTCAAACTGAAAAAGGACAAGGATGGGAAACTTGAAGTTTTCAAAGCTAGATTGGTTGCAAAAGGTTACAGGCAAGTCCACGGTGTGGATTACGATGAAACCTTTTCACCAGTTGCAATGCTAAAGTCTATTCGAATAATGTTAGCAATCGCTGCATATTACGATTACGAAATATGGCAGATGGATGTCAAAACTGCTTTCTTAAACGGCATTTTAACAGAAACTGTGTTTATGACACAGCCTGAAGGTTTTGAGGATCCAAAGAATGCTAAAAAGGTATGCAAGCTAAAGAAATCAATCTACGGATTGAAGCAGGCATCCAGGAGCTGGAATATACGTTTTGATGAAGCAGTCAGTGACTTTGGTTTCATCAAGAACGCAGACGAATCTTGTGTATACAAGAAGGTCAGTGGGAGCAAAATTGCTTTCCTAGTATTATATGTCGACGACATATTGCTTATCGGAAATGACATTCCTATGTTGAACTCTGTCAAGATTTGGCTTGGGAAATGTTTTTCGATGAAGGATCTAGGAGAAGCACAGTACATATTGGGCATCAAGATTTACAGAGATAGATCTAAAAAGATGATTGGACTTAGTCAAAGCACTTATATCAATAAGGTGCTTGATAGGTTCAAGATGGCGGACTCCAAGCGAGGCTACCTACCCATGTCTCATGGAATGACTCTAAGCAAGACTCAGTGCCCAAAAACACTTGATGAGCGTAGACGAATGAATGGGATTCCATATGCATCATTAATTGGTTCAATAATGTATGCTATGATATGTACACGCCCGGATGTTGCGTACGCACTCAGTGCTACGAGCAGATACCAGTCAGACCCAGGAGAGGCGCATTGGACTGCTGCCAAGAACATTATGAAGTACCTGAAAAGGCACAAAGATGACTTCCTGGTCTATGGTGGAGATGATGAATTAATTGTTAAAGGCTATACGGACGCAAGTTTCCAAACCGACAAAGATGATTTCAGATCACAGTCTGGGTTTGTCTTCTGCCTCAACGGAGGAGCAGTAAGCTGGAAAAGTGCTAAGCAAAGCACCATTGCGGATTCTACAACTGAAGCGGAGTACATTGCTGCACATGAAGCAGCAAAGGAAGCTATATGGCTAAGGAAGTTCATAGGTGAACTTGGTGTAGTCCCCTCCATTAAAGGACCAATAGCCCTGTATTGTGACAATAACGGAGCTATTGCACAGGCAAAAGAGCCTAGACACCACCAGAGAGTCAAGCATGTACTAAGTAGATTTCACCTTCTACGAGAGTTCGTTGAAAGAAAAGAAGTCGAGATAAGCAAAATTGGAACTAATGACAACATATCAGATCCATTAACTAAACCTCTGCCGCAGGCGAAGCACAACTCGCATACTGCAGCTATGGGAATCAAGCATATTGGAGAATGGCTTTGATGTCTCTGTTTAATGTTTTAAAGTTTTAGAGTTTAAATCTTTGTAAAACATTATTGGTTAATCATTCACAATAAATGAAAAGAATTCATTTTTCCATTTAATTTGTGGTTTATTAAATGATGAGTCCCTTCAATTTGACGATATATTCAAGATAGACTGTCAGGACCAGTCCTGTGACTAAGAAATGTCTATCAAGTGAACTTGAATGTCAAAGGTTGAAAATGGTCCCTAGTCGGAGTTTTCTATAAAATTGGACGCATAGAAAACGTTAGACGATTAGAATGCAAGATGACTAGTAGTTCTGTTTCTTGAACTATGTGGACATGGCAATGTCATAATCATTTGCATAGATACTTACTTTGGGAAGACTAGTATCGGACAAGACCTATGAAACTTTACTGTAAGAGATAAAAATCTGTCATATGTAAATTTCATTAAATTATTAGACAATAAATCCTCAATACCTGAGTGATTTGAGATTACTTGTTCGAGAACTGGTTGCTTTGACGTTGACCAACCGTCGCACCGTAAAAGGAGGCTATAAAGGCAACGCTCAGGTAATCACCTATCAAACGAAGTCTAATCTCAAGATCGCAAGATTGGGATTGTCCTCCCATAAATCGGGATGAGATGCTTAAAAGTTGTACAAGGCCACTCGGAGAGCTAGAAACTGTGAAATGCCCTTCTTTGCTCGGATGAATCATAGGCTATGATTATCTGTTTATTTGATCAGTTGAACTCTGAAACCGAGGAACACCTCTGGACATAATAAGGATGACAACTCTTACCTTATGTTCAAGAGCAAGCATCGAGCGACAAAGGAATTAGGAAATGCACACTTGTCCCTAAGGACAAGTGGGAGACTGAAGGAAATAATGCCCTTGGTCCAAGTATGCATTCTATGATAAGTCTAATAAATGCGGTTCAGTATTAATTAACAAGTTAATAATTCAGTGAGATCAAGTGAGCTGAATGCCTAGCTAGAGGCCGCTTCAGTTCAAGTGGAATTAATGATATTAATCCACAGCTTACTCTTGACTGAACCCGTAGGGTCACACAAATAGTACGTAAACGGATCAAGTATTTAATGGCATTAAATACTCTATCTATGGATATTCGGAATCGACGGATCTTGGTTTCAGTGGGAGCTGAGATCGTCACAGGCAAGAAATGAATACTCCGGAAACGATGATATTACCGGAAACGGAAATATGGATTGTATCGGAAATATAAATATTATCCAAGTCGTAGATGTTGCCGGAAACGGAAACATGGTACGTATCGGAAAATATTATCGGAAATGGAAATATTACCAGAATCGGAAATATTGCCGGAAACGGAAATATTGTCAGAATCGGAAATATTATCGGAATCGGAAAATAATTTCGGAAACGGAAATATTAAATATTTGTTCGAAACGGAAATTAATTCCGGAATCGGAAATGTTAAATATTGTTCGTATCGGAAATGAATTCCGGAATCGGAAATTTAATCGGAAGCGTATCGTACGAATAAGCATCAGACGAGGCCTGCCGGACGAGGGCCCAGCACGAAGCCAGGCCATCGCCCAGCAAGCCAAGCGCGCCACACAAACAGCCACGCCAGGCCCAGCGCAAGGCCAGGCCCAGCAGGCCGTGGCAGCGCGCACAGCGCGCGCAGCGCGCGCGGGTGCTTGCGTGGGCTTGTGGTTCGCGCAGGCCTCGCTGCGTGGGCTGCTGCTCGCACGCACGCATGGGCGGCCCATCGAGGCTGCCGTGTGTGTGTGCGTAAGTGTTTGTGTTCGTGCACGTTTCCTAAAACGTGCAGAGTTCGGTTAATGATTAAATTCCTAATTCTATTTGATAAAATAATTAAATTAGAGTTCTTGTAGGATTCTAGGTTTAATTAATTTGTATCTGAACAGGATTCCAATTCCCTTTCCATAACCCTATAAATATGTGGCCTGGGTTCACAATTTATAACGAGTTTCAAAGTATTCAAAGTGAGTTTTTGAGAGAAAAATTCAGCCACACATCTTGCTCAAAAGTGCCGAAAATTCTAGTACCTTAAGGGCGATTCTAGTTGGTCAATCTTAAGGCGGATCCGGACGTGCTGTGGACTATCTACGGAGGGACGACACTTGGAGTCCTAAAGACTTGTTCTTGTTCGGTTCGGGCGCAGCTAGGGAGGGCACGCAACAAAGAGTATGCATCTAAATTATGCTATATGATTATGTGTAAATAATATGTATTCCTGGGTTAATGGTTGTTTCCGCATGATTTATGTAATATCATATGTATCATAACCTAACAATACAGGCCTTGGGCGAGTGATGGTTTTCTGTGTTGCATTCCTAACGATCGCATTGACATGGACCAAGGGCATGGCATCCATAAGCACGCAAGGGAAAGGCATGGCCCAAGGCACAACAATCGGACCCAAGGCATGGCCCAAGGCAAAACGATCGGACCACATGCACAATAATGACCACTATGAATGAATTTTCCCGAAAACTTTCCAAAAATAGCAACCCGGGACCACACGGGCACCCCCTGAGGTCCCAAAATAAAAAATTTCAACACCAATGTTTTCTATATATATTTATATGTCTTTTCCTATTTTTTCGGATTTTTTGGGATTTTTTTGAATTTTTTGTGATTTTCCCCGTTTTTACCCCTAAAATAGCAACCCGGGACCACACGGGCACCCCCCTAGGTCCAAAAATAAAACATTTCAACACCAATAATTTTTTGGGATTTTTTTTGAATTTTTTGGGATTTTTTGGGATTTTTTTGAGATTTTTTTGAATTTTTCCCTTATTTTTCCCGTTTTTACCCCTATTTTCCCTATTTTCGGAAAACAAAAATAATTTTTTTGAAAAAAAATAATCATGAAAATTAAGCTTAATGCCCATATAAGGTTTTCCAACAAAAAAAACGGGGCATTATTATGACAAAAACTCAAGTTTTGAGCCATTATTATGTTACTGTCATTTGGTGTTCACTAGGAAAATTTAGCTAATTCAAAATAAACCTCTATAGGGGGAGGGTGAGAGTGGAAGGATGGATGGTCAAGGTTGGCTTAAAACTCTCTTGTGGGCACCGTTGGGCACCGTTGGGCATGGTCGGCCCCCCTACGACACCACACATGCCCATGACATTAGACGGATTGAAAATTTTGGATCATTCGACGGATTTGACGCATAATTTTTTGTCCGAGACCCGATTTGACGCGAAATTTTTTTTTTTTGAACAAAAAAAAAATTCAAAAAAATTCAAAAAAAATATTAAAAAAATATATTTTTTTGAAAAAAAATTTGTTGGCTCTAAGCAAGGGCACGACATGGCCCAAGCAAGGCAAGGTATGACCCAAGAAAGGCAAGCAAGGGCACGACATGGCCCAAGCAAAGCAATGCATGACCCAAGAAAGGCAAGCAAGGGCACGACATGGCCCAAGCAAGGCAAGACATGACCCAAGAAAGGCAAGCAAGGGCACGACATTGCCCAAGCAAGGCAAAGCATGACCCAAGAAAGGCAAGCAAGGGCACGACATGGCCCAAGAAAGGCAAGCAAGGGCACGACATGGCCCAAGCAACGCAAGGCATGACCAAAGAAAGGCAAGCAAGGGCACGACATGGCCTAAGCAAGGCAAGCCATGACCCAAGAAAGGCAAGCAAGGGCACGACATGACCCAAGCAAGGCAAGGCATGACCCAAGAAAGCCAAGCAAGGGCACGACATGGCCCAAGCAAGGCAAGGCATGACCCAAGAAAGGTCAGCAAGGGCACGACATGGCCCAAGCAAGGCAAGGCATGACCCAAGAAAGGTAAGCAAGGGCACGACATGGCCCAAGCAAGGCAAGGCATGACCCAAGATAGGTAAGCAAGGGCACGACATGGCCCAAGCAAGGCAAGGCATGACCCAAGAAAGGTAAGCAAGGGCACGACATGGCCCAAGCAAGGCAAGGCATGACCCAAGAAAGGTAAGCAAGGGCACGACATGGCCCAAGCAAGGCAAGGCATGACCCAAGAAAGGTAAGCAAGGGCACGACATGGCCCAAGCAAGGCAAGGCATGACCCAAGAAAGGTAAGCAAGGGTACGACATGGCCCAAGCAAGGTAAGCATGACCCAAGAAAGGTAAGCAAGGGCACGACATGGCCCAAGCAAGGTAAGCATCACCCAAGAAAGGTAAGCAAGGGCACGACATGGCCCAAGCAAGATAAGCAAGACCCAAGAAAGGTAAGCAAGGGCACGACATGGCCCAAGCAAGGCAAAGCATGACCCAAGCAAGGTAAGGCATGACCCAAGAAAGGTAAGCAAGGGCACGACATGGCCCAAGCAAGGTAAGCATGACCCAAGAAAGGTAAGCAAGGGCACGACATGGCCCAAGCAAGGCAAGGCATGACCCAAGAAAGGTAAGCAAGGGCACGACATGGCCCAAGCAAGGTAAGCATGACCCAAGAAAGGTAAGCAAGGGCACGACATGGCCCAAGCAAGGTAAGCATGACCCAAGAAAGGTAAGCAAGGGCACGACATGGCCCAAACAAGGTAAGCAAGACCCAAGAAAGGTAAGCAAGGGCAGGACATGGCCCAAGCAAGGCAAGGCATGACCCAAGAAAGGTAAGCACGGGCACGACATGGCGCAAACAAGGTAAGCATGACCCAAGAAAGGTAAGCAAGGGCACGACATGGCCCAAACAAGGTAAGCAAGACCCAAGAAAGGTAAGCAAGGGCACGACATGGCCCAAGCAAGGCAAGGCATGACCAAAGAAAGGTAAGCAAGGGCACGACATGGCCCAAGCAAGGTAAGCATGACCCAAGAAAGGTAAGCAAGGGCAGGTACGACATGGCCCAAACAAGGTAAGCAAGACCCAAGAAAGGTAAGCAAGGGCACGACATGGCCCAAGCAAGGCAAGGCATGACCCAAGAAAGGTAAGCAAGGGCACGACATGGCCCAAGCAAGGTAAGCATGACCCAAGAAAGGTAAGCAAGGGCACGACATCGCCCAAGCAAGGCAAGGCATAACCCAAGAAAGGTAAGCAAGGGCACGACATGGCCCAAGCAAGGTAAGCATGACCCAAGAAAGGTAAGCAAGGGCACGACATGGCCCAAGCAAGGTAAGCATGATCCAAGAAAGGTAAGCAAGGGCACGACATGGCCCAAACAAGGCAAGGCATGACCCAAGAAAGGTAAGAAAGGGCACGACATGGCCCAAGCAAGGTAAGCATGACCCAAGAAAGGTAAGCAAGGCACGACATGGCCCAAGCAAGGCAAGGCATGACCCAAGAAAGGTAAGCAAGGGCACGACATGGCCCAAACAAGGTAAGCATGACCCAAGAAAGGTAAGTAAGGGCACGCCATGCCCAAGCAAGGCAAGCAAGGGCAAGTCGTGGAAAAGAAAGGCATGTAAGGGCAAGTCGTGGCAAGGCATGGCCCAAGCAAGGTAAGCAAGGGAAAGTCGTGGCAAAGAAAGGCAAGAGGAAGGCATGGCAAGGCATATCCCAAGCAAGGTAAGCAAAGAAAGGTGTTACGGTTCGATTGACGGAGTATTTCGGGGGATGACGGTTGTGGAATTGGCCTGCGACACGGCCATAGTACCGACTTGACCTTGAGTTTTCGTTGTTCAGAAAAAAAAATCCAACGATGCATTGAGGGAATTTTTCGGCTCCGTAAAGTCGGGGGATGACGGTTGTGGATTTGGCCCGCAATACGGCTAACGTCCCGACTTGACCTTGTTTTTTCGTATGCCGCAATGGTCCCGCGGTCGTCTCTCGGATGGGTTAGCGGAGGGGAGTTTGGGACTTGTCGACCGGATGCGGTCTGTTCTTGCGGGCAGCGGACCGAGCAGCCCACGAGCGCGGACTAAAATCTAGTTGACGTCGTCCTTCGAACAAACCTCGTAGGTATTGTAGGGGAGCTTGGGAATCCATGATCGGATGCGGTGTGTTCTAGTGTGCGGGCAACGGACCAAGAAGCACACAAGAGCATACTAAATCTCGTCGTCGTTCCTTCGAGCAAACCTGGAACAGGTACTATAGTCGAGGGGAGCTTGGGCCTCGATGACCGGATTCGGACTGTTCTTGTGTGCGGGCAGAGGACCAAGCAGCACACTAGAGAGCGGACTGTTCTCGTCGTCGATCTTTGAACAAACCTCTTGTCCCTTTTGGCTTTAGTGTGCAATGTTTCTAAAACTCGATGCGGACCGTTCCCGGATGCGGGCGATATCAAGCGGCATGTGGGTGCAGTCCAATTCTAGTTGACGTTGTGTTAGCTAACCTTAGCCAGTGTTGTCCCGCCTCGATTTGTTTGTTTCTTTCATGTCAAACGGTGCTAGTCGGGGGACATCTAGCCCATCCTTGCGGCCACTTTGTGGTCGTGGGATGCAAGCTCGTTGTTTCTTGGCCAAGCGGTACGCTACGCGTGTGAGTGGTGTTTGGTTTTTTTAGCTGGTGGGCTCCGTGAACCGCACGCCGATAAACCTCTTCAGTGTTTGCTCCAAGTGCTATACAGGCCTTGGGCGAGTGATGGTTTTCTGTGTTGCATTCCTAACGATCGCATTGACATGGACCAAGGGCATGGCATCCATAAGCACGCAAGGGAAAGGCATGGCCCAAGGCACAACAATCGGACCCAAGGCATGGCCCAAGGCAAAACGATCGGACCACATGCACAATAATGACCACTATGAATGAATTTTCCCGAAAACTTTCCAAAAATAGCAACCCGGGACCACACGGGCACCCCCCGAGGTCCCAAAATAAAAAATTTCAACACCAATGTTTTCTATATATATTTATATGTCTTTTCCTATTTTTTCGGATTTTTTGGGATTTTTTTGAATTTTTTGGGATTTTTTGGGATTTCTTTGAGATTTTTTTGAATTTTTCCCTTATTTTTCCGTTTTTACCCCTATTTTACCTATTTTCGGAAAACAAAAATAATTTTTTTGAAAAAAAAAAATCATGAAAATTAAGCTTAATGCCCATATAAGGTTTTCCAACAAAAAAAACGGGGCATTATTATGACAAAAACTCAAGTTTTGAGCCATTATTATGTTACTGTCACTTGGGTGTTCACTGGAAAAATTTAGCTAATTCAAAATAAACCTCTATAGGGGGAGGGTGAGAGTGGAATGATGGATGGTCAAGGTTGGCTTAAAACTCTCTTGTGGGCACCGTTGGGCACCGTTGGGCATGGTCGGCCCCCCTACGACACCACACATGCCCATGACATTAGACGGATTGAAAATTTTGGATCATTCGACGGATTTGACGCATAATTTTTTGTCCGAGTCCCGATATGACGCGAAAAATTATTTTTTTGAAAAAAAAAAATTCAAAAAAAATCTAAAAAAATTCAAAAAAAATATTAAAAAAAAAAATTTTTGAAAAAATATTTGTTGGCTCTAAGCAAGGGCACGACATGGCCCAAGCAAGGCAAGGTATGACCCAAGAAAGGCAAGCAAGGGCACGACATGGCCCAAGCAAAGCAATGCATGACCCAAGAAAGGCAAGCAAGGGCACGACATGGCCCAAGCAAGGCAATCCATGACCCAAGAAAGGCAAGCAAGGGCACGACATGGCCCAAGCAAGGCAAGACATGACCCAAGAAAGGCATGCAAGGGCACGACATGGCCCAAGCAAGGCAAAGCATGACCCAAGAAAGGCAAGCAAGGGCACGACATGGCCCAAAAAAGGCAAGCAAGGGCACGACATGGCCCAAGCAAGGCAAGGCATGACCAAAGAAAGGCAAGCAAGGGCACGACATGGCCTAAGCAAGGCAAGGCATGACCCAAGAAAGGCAAGCAAGGGCACGACATGACCCAAGCAAGGCAAGGCATGACCCAAGAAAGCCAAGCAAGGGCACGACATGGCCCAAGCAAGGCAAGGCATGACCCAAGAAAGGTAAGCAAGGGCACGACATGGCCCAAGCAAGACAAGGCATGACCCAAGAAAGTTAAGCAAGGGCACGACATGGCCCAAGCAAGGTAAGCATGACCCAAGAAAGGCAAGCAAGGGCACGACTTGGCCCAAGCAAGGCAAGACATGACCCAAGAAAGGCAAGCAAGGGCACGACATGGCCCAAGCAAGGCAAGGCATGACCCAAGAAAGGTAAGCAAGGGCACGACATGGCCCAAGCAAGGCAAGGCATGACCCAAGAAAGGCAAGCAAGGGCACGACATGGCCCAAGCAAGGCAAGACATGACCCAAGAAAGGCAAGCAAGGGCACGACATGGCCCAAGCAAGGCAAAGCATGACCCAAGAAAGGCAAGCAAGGGCACGACATGGCCCAAAAAAGGCAAGCAAGGGCACGACATGGCCCAAGCAAGGCAAGGCATGACCAAAGAAAGGCAAGCAAGGGCACGACATGGCCTAAGCAAGGCAAGGCATGACCCAAGAAAGGCAAGCAAGGGCACGACATGACCCAAGCAAGGCAAGGCATGACCCAAGAAAGCCAAGCAAGGGCACGACATGGCCCAAGCAAGGCAAGGCATGACCCAAGAAAGGTAAGCAAGGGCACGACATGGCCCAAGCAAGGCAAGGCATGACCCAAGAAAGGTAAGCAAGGGCACGAAATGGCCCAAGCAAGGTAAGCATGACCCAAGAAAGGCAAGCAAGGGCATGACTTGGCCCAAGCAAGGCAAGGCATGACCCAAGAAAGGCAAGCAAGGGCACGACATGGCCCAAACAAGGCAAGGCATGACCCAAGAAAGGTAAGCAAGGGCACGACATGGCCCAAGCAAGGTAAGCATGACCCAAGAAAGGTAAGCAAGGGCACGACATGGCCCAAGCAAGGCAATGCATGACCCAAGAAAGGCAAGCAAGGGCACGACATGGCCCAAGCAAGGCAAGGCATGACCCAAGAAAGGTAAGCAAGGGCACGACATGGCCCAAGCAAGGTAAGCATGACCCAAGAAAGGCAAGCAAGGGCACGACTTGGCCCAAGCAAGGCAAGGCATGACCCAAGAAAGGTAAGCAAGGGCACGACATGGCCCAAGCAAGGCAAGGCATGACCCAAGAAAGGTAAGCAAGGGCACGACATGGCCCAAGCAAGGTAAGCATGACCCAAGAAAGGCAAGCAAGGGCACGACATGGCCCAAGCAAGGCAAGGCATGACCCAAGAAAGGTAAGCAAGGGCACGACATGGCCCAAGCAAGGCAAGGCATGACCCAAGAAAGGTAAGCAAGGGCACGACATGGCCCAAGCAAGGTAAGCATGACCCAAGAAAGGTAAGCAAGGGCACGACATGGCCCAAGAAAGGCAAGGCATGACCCAAGAAAGGTAAGCAAGGGCACGACATGGCCCAAGCAAGGCAAGGCATGACCCAAGAAAGGCAAGCAAGGGCACGACATGGCCCAAGCAAGGCAAGGCATGACCCAAGAAAGGTAAGCAAGGGCACGACATGGCCCAAGCAAGGGAAGCATGACCCAAGAAAGGTAAGCAAGGGCACGACATGGCCCAAGCAAGGCAAGGCATGACCCAAGAAAGGCAAGCAAGGGCACGACATGGCCCAAGCAAGGTAAGCATGACACAAGAAAGGCAAGCAAGGGCACGACTTGGCCCAAGCAAGGCAAGGCATGACACAAGAAAGGTAAGCAAGGGTACGACATGGCACAAGCAAGGCAAGGCATGACCCAAGAAAGGTAAGCAAGGGCACGACATTGCACAAGCAAAGGAAGCATGACCCAAGAAAGGTAAGCAAGGGCACGACATGGCCCAAGCAAGGCAAGGCATTACCTAAGAAAGGCAAGCAAGGGCACGACATGGCCCAAGCAAGGCAAGGCATGACCCAAGAAAGGTAAGCAAGGGCACGACATGGCCTAAGCAAGGCAAGGCATGACCCAAGATAGGTAAGCAAGGGCACGACATGGCCAAGCAAGGCAAGGCATGACCAAGAAAGGTAAGCAAGGGCACGACATGGCCCAAACAAGGTAAGCATGACCCAAGAAAGGTAAGCAAGGGCACGACATGGCCCAAGCAAGGCAAGGCATGACCAAGAAAGGTAAGCAAGGGCACGACATGTCCCAAACAAGATAAGCATGACCCAAGAAAGGCAAGCAAGGGCACGACATGGCCCAAGCAAGGCAAGGAATGACCCAAGAAAGGTAAGCAAGGGCACGACATGTCCCAAGCAAGGCAAGGCATGACCCAAGAAAGGTAAGCAAGGGCACGACATGGCCCAAGCAAGGGAGGCATGACCCAAGAAAGGCAAGCAAGGGCACGACATGGCCCAAGCAAGGCAAGGAATGACCCAAGAAAGGTAAGCAAGGCACGACATGGCCCAAGCAAGGGAAGCATGACCCAAGAAAGGTAAGCAAGGGCACGACATGGCCCAAACAAGGTAAGCATGACCCAAGAAAGGTAAGCATGACCCAAGAAAGGTAAGCAAGGGCATGCCATGCCCAAGCAAGGTAAGCAAGGGTAAGTCGTGGCAAAGAAAGGCATGTAAGGGCAAGTCGTGGCAAGGCATGGCCCAAGCAAGGTAAGCAAGGGAAAGTCGTGGCAAGGCATGGCCCAAGCAAGGTAAGCAAGGGAAAGTCGTGGCAAAGAAAGGCAAGAGGAAGGCATGGCAAGGCATATCCCAAGCAAGGTAAGCAAAGAAAGGTGTTACGGTTTGATTGACGGAGTATTTCGTGGGATGACGGTAGTGGAATTGGCCTGCGACACGGCCATAGTACCGACTTGACCTTGAGTTTTCGTTGTTCAGAAAAAAAATCTAACGATGCATTGAGGGAATTTTTCGGCTCCGTAAAGTCGGGGGATGACGGTGGTGGATTTGGCCCGCATTACGGCTAACGTCCCGACTTGACCTCGTTTTTTCGTATGCCGCAATGGTCCTGCGGTCGTCTCTCGGATGGGTTAGCGGAGGGGAGTTTGGGACTTGTCGACCGGATGCGGTCTGATCTTGCGGACAGCGGACCGAGCAGCCCACGAGCGCGGACTAAAATCTAGTTGACGTCGTCCTTCGAACAAACCTCGTAGGTATTGTAGGGGAGCTTGGGAATCCATGATCGGATGCGGTGTGTTCTAGTGTGCGGGCAACGGACCAAGAAGCACACAAGAGCATACTAAATCTCGTCGTCGTTCCTTCGAGCAAACCTGGAACGGGTACTATAGTCGAGGGGAGCTTGGGCCTCGATGACCGGATTCGGACTGTTCTTGTGTGCGGGCAGAGGACCAAGCAGCACGATAGAGAGCGGACTAAAACTCGTCGTCGATCTTTGAACAAACCTCTTGTCCCTTTTGGCTTTAGTGTGTTAATGTTTCCGAAACTAGATGCGGACCGTTCCCGGATGCGGGCGATATCAAGCGGCATGTGGGTGCAGTCCAATTCTAGTTGACGTTGTGTTAGCTAACCATAGCCAGTGTTGTCCCGCCTCGATTTGTTTGTTTCTTTCACGTCAAATGGTGCTAGTCGGGGGACATCTAGCCCATCCTTGCGGCCACTTTGTGGTCGTGGGATGCAAGCTCGTTGTTTCTTGGCCAAGCGGTACGCTACGCGTGTGAGTGGTGTTTGGTTTTTTTTAGCTGGCGGGCTCCGTGTACCGCACGTCGATAAACCTCTTCAGTGTTTGCTCCAAGTGCTATACAGGCCTTGGGCGAGTGATGGTTTTCTGTGTTGCATTCCTAACGATCGCATTGACATGGACCAAGGGCATGGCATCCATAAGCACGCAAGGGAAAGGCATGGCCCAAGGCACAACAATCGGACCCAAGGCATGGCCCAAGGCAAAACGATCGGACCACATGCACAATAATGACCACTATGAATGAATTTTCCCGAAAACTTTCCAAAAATAGCAACCCGGGACCACACGGGCACCCCCCGAGGTCCCAAAATAAAAAATTTCAACACCAATGTTTTCTATATATATTTATATGTCTTTTCCTATTTTTTCGGATTTTTTGGGATTTTTTTGAATTTTTTGGGATTTTCCCCGTTTTTACCCCTAAAATAGCAACCCGGGACCACACGGGCACCCCCCTAGGTCCAAAAATAAAAAATTTCAACACCAATAATTTTTTGGGTTTTTTTTTGAATTTTTTGGGATTTTTTGGGATTTTTTTGAGATTATTTTGAATTTTTCCCTTATTTTTCCCGTTTTTACCCCTATTTTCCCTATTTTCGGAAAACAAAAATAATTTTTTTGAAAAAAAAAATCATGAAAATTAAGCTTAATGACCATATAAGGTTTTCCAACAAAAAATACGGGGCATTATTATGACAAAAACTCAAGTTTTGAGCCATTATTATGTTACTGTCACTTGGGTGTTCACTAGGAAAATTTAGCTAATTCAAAATAAACCTCATAGGGGGAGGGTGAGAGTGGAAGGATGGATGGTCAAGGTTGGCTTAAAACTCTCTTGTGGGCACCGTTGGGCTCCGTTGGGCATGGTCGGCCCCCCTACGACACCACACATGCCCATGACATTAGACGGATTGAAAATTTTGGATCATTCGACGGATTTGACGCATAATTTTTTGTCCGAGACCCGATTTGACGCGAAAAATTATTTTTTTGAAAAAAAAAAAAAATTCAAAAAAATTCTAAAAAAATTCAAAAAAAATATTAAAAATTTTTTTTTTTAAAAAAAAAAATTTGTTGGCTCTAAGCAAGGGCACGACATGGCCCAAGCAAGGCAAGGTATGACCCAAGAAAGGCAAGCAAGGGCACGACATGGCCCAAGCAAAGCAATGCATGACCCAAGAAAGGCAAGCAAGGGCACGACATGGCCCAAGCAAGGCAATCCATGACCCAAGAAAGGCAAGCAAGGGCACGACATGGCCCAAGCAAGACAAGACATGACCCAAGAAAGGCAAGCAAGGGCACGACATGGCCCAAGAAAGGCAAGCAAGGGCACGACATGGCCCAAGCAAGGCAAGGCATGACCAAAGAAAGGAAAGCAAGGGCACGACATGGCCTAAGCAAGGCAAGGCATGACCCAAGAAAGGCAAGCAAGGGCACGACATGACCCAAGGAAGGCAAGGCATGACCCAAGAAAGCCAAGCAAGGGCACGACATGGCCCAAGCAAGGCAAGGCATGACCCAAGAAAGGTAAGCAAGGGCACGACATGGCCCAAGCAAGGTAAGCATGACCCAAGAAAGGCAAGCAAGGGCACGACTTGGCCCAAGCAAGGCAAGGCATGACCCAAGAAAGGCAAGCAAGGGCACGACATGGCCCAAGCAAAGCAAGGCATGACCCAAGAAAGGTAAGCAAGGGCACGACATGGCCCAAGCAAGGGAAGCATGACCCAAGAAAGGTAAGCAAGGGCACAACATGGCCCAAGCAAGGCAAGGCATGACCCAAGAAAGGCAAGCAAGGGCACGACATGGCCCAAGCAAGGCAAGGCATGACCCAAGAAAGGTAAGCAAGGGCACGACATGGCCCAAGCAAGGTAAGCATGACCCAAGAAAGGCAAGCAAGGGCACGACATGGCCCAAGAAAGGCAAGCAAGGGCACGACATGGCCCAAGCAAGGCAAGGCATGACCAAAGAAAGGAAAGCAAGGGCACGACATGGCCTAAGCAAGGCAAGGCATGACCCAAGAAAGGCAAGCAAGGGCACGACATGACCCAAGGAAGGCAAGGCATGACCCAAGAAAGCCAAGCAAGGGCACGACATGGCCCAAGCAAGGAAAGGCATGACCCAAGAAAGGTAAGCAAGGGCACGACATGGCCCAAGCAAGGTAAGCATGACCCAAGAAAGGCAAGCAAGGGCACGACTTGGCCCAAGCAAGGCAAGGCATGACCCAAGAAAGGTAAGCAAGGGCACGACATGGCCCAAGCAAAGCAAGGCATGACCCAAGAAAGGTAAGCAAGGGCACGACATGGCCCAAGCAAGGGAAGCATGACCCAAGAAAGGTAAGCAAGGGCACAACATGGCCCAAGCAAGGCAAGGCATGACCCAAGAAAGGCAAGCAAGGGCACGACATGGCCCAAGCAAGGCAAGGCATGACCCAAGAAAGGTAAGCAAGGGCACGACATGGCCCAAGCAAGGTAAGCATGACCCAAGAAAGGCAAGCAAGGGCACTGTTAGGTTATGATACATATGAGAATTCATAAATCATGCGGAAAAACCATTTAGCCAGGAATACATATTATTTACACATAATCATATAGCATAGTTTAGATGCATACTCTTTGTTGCGGGCCTTCCCTAGCTGCGCCCGAACCGAACAAGAACAAGTCTTTAGGACTCCAAGTGTCGTCCCTCCGTAGATAGTCCACAGCACGTCCGGATCCGCCTTAAGATTGACCAACTAGAATCGCCCTTAAGGTACTAAAGATTTTCGGCACTCTTAGATAAGAAATTTGTCTGAATTTTCTCTCAAAAACTCACTTTGAATACTTAAATAATCTCATTAAAATATGTGACCCTAGGCACATATTTATAGAGTTATGGAAAGGGTTTTGGAATCCTATTAGGATACTAATTTATTTAATTATAACCCTACTAGGACTCTAATTAAATAATCATTATCTAATAGTTTTAGGATTTAATCACACTTCGAATCCTGATTGCTTCAGGATTCCCGCACAAGCAATGCACGAGCACCGTACACCCGCGCAAGCCTTGCGGCCCACGCTAGGCGCACAGCGCTCGGCCCATTGCTGCGCTCTGCGCGCGCGCGCCCAAGGCCTTGGCTGGGCCTGGCCTTGCGCTGGGCCTGGTCGAGGCTTGGCGTGCGCTGGTGTGCGTTGGCTCGCTGGGCGACGGCCTGGCTTCGTGCTGGGCCTTCGTCTAGCGGGCCTCGTCCGATGCTAATTCGTACGATACGCTTCCGATTAAATTCCCGATTCCGGAATTCATTTCCGATACGAACAATATTTAATATTTCCGATTCCGGAATCAATTTCCGTTTCGAACAAATATTTAATATTTCCGTTTCCGGAATTATTTTCCGATTCCGATAATATTTCCGATTCTGACAATATTTCCGTTTCCGGCAATATTTCCGATTCTGGCAATATTTCCATTTCCGATAATATTTTCCGATACGTACCATGTTTCCGTTTCCGGCAACATCTACGACTTGGATAATATTTATATTTCCGATACGATCCATATTTCCGTTTCCGGCAATATCATCGTTTCCGGAGTATTCATTTCTTGCCTGTGACGATCTCAGCTCCCACTGAAACCAAGATCCGTCGATTCCGAATATCCATAGATGGAGTATCTAATGCCATTAAATACTTGATCCGTTTACGTACTATTTGTGTGACCCTACGGGTTCAGTCAAGAGTAAGCTGTGGATTAATATCATTAATTCCACTTGAACTGAAGCGGCCTCTAGCTAGGCATTCAGCTCACTTGATCTCACTGAATTATTAACTTGTTAATTAATACTGAACCGCATTCATTAGACTTAACATAGAATGCATACTTGGACCAAGGGCATTATTTCCTTCAGTCTCCCACTTGTCCTTAGGGACAAGTGTGCATTTCCTAATTCCTTTGTCGCTCGATGCTTGCTCTTGAACATAAGGTAAGAGTTGTCATCCTTATTATGTCCAGAGGTGTTTCTCGGTTTCAGAGTTCAACTGATCAAATAAACAGATAATCATAGCCTATGATTCATCCGAGCACGGCCATGCATTTCACAGTTTCTAGCTCTCCGAGTGGCCTTGTACAACTTTTAAGCATCTCGTCCCGATTTATGGGAGGACAATCCCAATCTTGCGATCTTGAGATTAGACTTCGTTTGATAGGTGATTACCTGAGCGTTGCCTTTATAGCCTCCTTTTACGGTGCGACGGTTGGTCAACGTCAAAGCAACCAGTTCTCAAACAAGTAATCTCAAATCACTCAGGTATTGAGGATTTAGTGTCTAATAATTTTAATGAAATTTACTTATGACAGATTTTCATCTCTTACAGTAAAGTTTCATAGGTCTTGTCCGATACTAGTCTTCCCAAAGTAAGTATCTATGCAAATGATTATGACATTGCCATGTCCACATAGTTCAAGAAACAGAACTACTAGTCATCTTGCATTCTAGTCGTCTAACGTTTTCTATGCGTCCAATTTTATAGAAAACTCCGACTAGGGACCATTTTCAACCTTTGACATTCAAGTTCACTTGATAGACATTTCTTAGTCACAGGACTGGTCCTGACAGTCTATCTTGAATATATCGTCAAATTGAAGGGACTCATCATTTAATAAACCATAAATTAAATGGAAAAAATGAATTCTTTTCATTTATTGTGAATGATTAACCAATAATGTTTTACAAAGATTTAAACTCTAAAACTTTAAAACATTAAACAGAGACATCAAAGCCATTCTCCAATATGCTTGATTCCCATAGCTGCAGTGTGCGAGTTGTGCTTCGCCTGCGGCAGAGGTTTAGTCAATGGATCTGATATGTTGTCATCAATTCCAATTTTGCTTATCTCGAATTCTTTTCTTTCAACGAACTCTCGTAGAAGGTGAAATCTACGAAGTACATGCTTGACTCTCTGGTGGTGTCTAGGCTCCTTTGCCTGTGCAATAGCTCCGTTATTATCACAATACAGGGCTATTGGTCCTTTAATGGAGGGGACTACACCAAGTTCACCTATGAACTTCCTTAGCCATATAGCTTCCTTTGCTGCTTCATGTGCAGCAATGTACTCCGCTTCAGTTGTAGAATCCGCAATGGTGCTTTGCTTAGCACTTTTCCAGCTTACTGCTCCTCCGTTGAGGCAGAAGACAAACCCAGACTTTGATCTGAAATCATCTTTGTCGGTTTGGAAACTTGCGTCCGTATAGCCTTTAACAATTAATTCATCATCTCCACCATAGACCAGGAAGTCATCTTTGTGCCTTTTCAAGTACTTCAGAATGTTCTTGGCAGCAGTCCAATGCGCCTCTCCTGGGTCTGACTGGTATCTGCTCGTAGCACTGAGTGCATACGCAATATCCGGGCGTGTACATATCATAGCATACATTATTGAACCAATCAATGATGCATATGGAATCCCATTCATTCGTCTACGCTCATCAAGTGTTTTTGGGCACTGAGTCTTGCTTAGAGTCATTCCATGAGACATGGGTAGGTAGCCTCGCTTGGAGTCTGCCATCTTGAACCTATCAAGCACCTTATTGATATAAGTGCTTTGACTAAGTCCAATCATCCTTTTTGATCTATCTCTGTAAATCTTGATGCCCAATATGTACTGTGCTTCTCCTAGATCTTTCATCGAAAAACATTTCCCAAGCCAAATCTTGACAGAGTTCAACATAGGAATGTCATTTCCGATAAGTAATATGTCGTCGACATATAATACTAGGAAAGCAATTTTGCTCCCACTGACCTTCTTGTATACACAAGATTCGTCTGCGTTCTTGATGAAACCAAAGTCACTGACTGCTTCATCAAAACGTATATTCCAGCTCCTGGATGCCTGCTTCAATCCGTAGATTGACTTCTTTAGCTTGCATACCTTTTTAGCATTCTTTGGATCCTCAAAACCTTCAGGCTGTGTCATAAACACAGTTTCTGTTAAAACGCCGTTTAAGAAAGCAGTTTTGACATCCATCTGCCATATTTCGTAATCGTAATATGCAGCGATCGCTAACATTATCCGAATAGACTTTAGCATTGCAACTGGTGAAAAGGTTTCATCATAATCCACACCGTGGACTTGCCTGTAACCTTTTGCAACCAATCTAGCTTTGAAAACTTCAAGTTTCCCATCCTTGTCCTTTTTCAGTTTGAAAACCCATTTGCTTCCAATGGCTTGGTAGCCATCTGGCAAATCGACCAAATCCCATACTTGGTTTTCAGACATGGAGTCTAATTCAGATTGCATGGCTTCTTGCCATTGCTTGGAGCTAGGGCTCGTCATAGCTTGTTTGTAAGTCGCAGGTTCATCACTTTCAAGTAATAGAACGTCACAGCTCTCGTTCGTCAAAATACCTAAGTACCTTTCCGGTTGAGATCTATATCTTTGCGATCTACGCGGGGTAACATTTCTAGTTTGACCATGATTCTCACCAGATTCTTCTAAAGATCTCTGAGTTTCATCCTGAATGTCATCTTGAGCATTCTCTAGAGTTTGTTGTTCGACTCGAATTTCTTCGAGGTCTACTTTTCTCCCACTTGTCATTTTGGAAATGTGATCTTTCTCCAAAAAGACACCATCTCGAGCAACAAACACCTTGTTCTCAGATGTATTGTAGAAGTAATACCCCTTTGTTTCCTTTGGATAGCCCACAAGGATACATTTTTCAGATTTTGGATGAAGTTTGTCTGAAATTAATCGTTTGACGTATACTTCACATCCCCAAATCTTAAGAAAAGACACATTTGGAGGCTTTCCAAACCATAATTCGTATGGAGTCTTTTCGACAGCTTTAGACGGAGCTCTATTTATAGTGAGTGCAGCTGTATTTAGTGCATGTCCCCAAAATTCTAATGGAAGTTCGGCCTGACCCATCATTGACCTGACCATGTCTAGCAAGGTTCTGTTCCTCCATTTTGACACACCGTTCCATTGTGGTGTTCCAGGAGGAGTCAATTCTGATAGAATTCCACATTCTTTCAGATGGTCATCAAATTGATAGCTCAGATATTCACCGCCTCTATCAGACCGCAGTGCCTTAATCTTCTTGCCTAATTGATTCTCTACTTCACTCTGAAATTCCTTGAATTTGTCAAAGGATTCAGACTTATGCTTCATTAGGTAGACATAACCATACCTACTGAAGTCATCAGTAAAAGTGATAAAGTAGCTGAAACCACCTCTAGCATTTGTACTCATTGGTCCACATACATCTGTATGGATTAAACCCAATAGTTCATTTGCTCTTTCTCCAACTTTAGAGAAAGGTTGCTTTGTCATTTTGCGAAGTAAACATGATTCGCATTTACCATAATCCTCTAAGTCAAATGGTTCTAGAATTCCTTCATTTTGAAGTCTTTCTAAGCGTTTCAAGTTTATATGGCCTAATCGACAATGCCACAGATAGGTGAGATCTGAATCATCCTTTTTGGCCTTTTTGGTATTTATGTTATATACTTGTTTGTCGTGATCTAATAAATAAAGTCCATTGACTAATCTAGCAGATCCATAAAACATCTCTTTAAAATAAAACGAACAACTATTGTCTTTTATTAAAAAGGAAAATCCCTTAGCATCTAAGCAAGAAACTGAAATGATGTTTTTAGTAAGACTTGGAACATGGAAACATTCTTCCAGTTCCAAAACTAGCCCGGAGGGCAACGACAAATAGTAAGTTCCTACAGCTAATGCAGCAATCCGTGCTCCATTTCCCACTCGTAGGTCGACTTCACCCTTGCTTAACTTTCTATTTCTTCTTAGTCCCTGTGGATTGGAACATAAGTGTGAGCCACAACCTGTATCTAATACCCAAGAAGTTGAATTAGCAAGTATACAGTCTATAACGAAAATACCTGAAGATGGAACGACTGTTCCGTT
The DNA here is from genome assembly GCF_020520425.1 of Spinacia oleracea. Taxonomy (NCBI): domain Eukaryota; kingdom Viridiplantae; phylum Streptophyta; class Magnoliopsida; order Caryophyllales; family Amaranthaceae; genus Spinacia; species Spinacia oleracea. The sequence continues at coordinate 19,328 of NW_026614355.1, read as the reverse complement.
CTTCTGATCTTCCTTTAGCTTTGGACATTCTCTTTTGTAATGGCCTATTCCATCACAATAAAGACAGCTTGATGTGGACTTGTCCTGCTTTGATTTAGCATGGCCCTTGGACTTTCCACCTTTCTTGAACGGTCTCCTTCTAGCCTTGAGTAAATCTTTGGCTTCACAGTCCAGTATTATTTCAGCCTTTCTGACAAGGTGAACAAATTCTGCAACTGTTTCTTCTCTTGGTTCACTTAGGTATAGTTGCTTGAAGCGACCAAACCCACTGTGTAGTGAATTGAGCAAGATAGAGACTGCCATCCTTTCGCTTATTGGTGTTCCTAGTAGACTTAGGCGATCAAAGTATGAACGCATAAGATCCACATGGAACCTCAGTGGGACGCCTACCCTCTGTTTAGTGCGAAGGAGCTGAACATGTGTTTCTTGGACCTCCATCCTATAACACCTGTTGGGAGAACTAACCTTTAGACCAGACATTGATTCAATCAACTCATGGACGTTCAGGTCCCTGTCCTCCGTGCTTCCACGACAGATATCCCTCAGATTCTTGATGAGCGTAAAAGGTTCATAGGCTACAAACCTTCTAGCCCAATCATCAGGGATATTGTTCAGCATGAGACTCATAACCTTTTTGAGATCCGCATCCCAGGCGTAAAATCTCTCAGGGGTCATGTCTCTGGCATAGTAGCTTGGCATGGGATGTGATAGTACATACTCAAGTCCATTGAGTTTGACTATTTCAACTAGCTTAGCTTCCCATTCAAGAAAATTTGCCAGGTTCAGCTTGACCATAAGCTCAGAACCCATGATCATGTTTTGATTTTTGTTTGCCATATTAAAAACTACAATTGAAAAGAATAAACAAATAAATAACCATTCACAGTTTCTCTTAATAAACTTAAATCCTAGCATACATGCATAATTCAATGTTTATTAAGCATTTTATTCAAGTTATTTGTTCCGGCAGGTGTGAATAAAATGATTCCAAGATCCTAAAATCACTGAAGAACTAAGCACAGTTTGTCGACTTAATCCTAGAACATCTTAGGTAAGCAAAAGCCTTTTGCTAATAGTCTAGAAACTATTCTTGGTTGATAGGTACGTCTAAGAACTTATTAGGTAAACCTATCGATTTTGCCACGACATAAAAGGACTCCTTACTTATATCGTTGAGTTTCACCAAAACTAACATGTACTCACAATTATTTGTGTACCTTGCCCCTTTAGGACCAATAAGTAACACCTCGCTGAGCGAAAACTATTACTAGATTGATGTAAAGGATATCCAAGCAAGTGTATATTTTGGCATGGCACCTTTTAACTCAATTTTTAAGTTTGGAACTTAAGGCTCTTACTATGTTGGTTAGATTTTAAGTGAACTAAAATCCTTAATCATGCAACATAATCAAGCCATAATCTTATGCATAATTAAGACATATTTAAAGCAATAAATAACTTAAAGCATGCATAAGATAAAGGTGATCTATTATGGCCCGACTTCATCTTGAAGCTTTGACTTCAAAGTCCGTCTTGAAAATCTCCGTGGGAGGCACCATTTTCTTCAAATAGGATAAGCTATAATTAAAACTAATTACAACTATTTGATGGTACGCAGACCATATTTGAATTGAAAAACAACTTTGGTACTTTAGACCAATTACATTCAAATTAATGGTACGCAGACCATATTTTCTATCCTATTTGGGCCATACTAGTCACTTCATAACCTGCAAAACAGTACATATACAATATATACCATTCACCCATTCATTATCATGAATGGCCCACATAGCTGGTTAGTAAAACACATTATGCATCACGTAAACATTTGCAGCAATTAATCAAGGGCACCAATAATCTACCAATTATTCAGTCCTTATTAATTCTAATCAAGTTGTTTTAACCTTAAAGATTCGTAGACCTAATCAAGAGTTTATGACTAGAAGGCGCTCCCACTTAAACCAATAAATTTATATGCTTTACTAATTTTAAACATAAAAATGTATTTCTAGTCTAACCGGAAACATACAAATTTAATTAAAATTTAAAGCTCATATGAATTTATAATTGAATCCAAAAAGTTTAATTTAATTGCACGCGAGCCATCGCTCGCTGTACGCGCTCGCCAGCGCTCGCTGCGCGCGCTCCAGCGCTCGATGCACGCGAGCCATCGCTCGCTGTGCGCGAGCCATCGCTCGCTGTGCGCGAGCCATCGCTAGCTGTGCGCGAGCCATCGCTCGCTGCGCGCGATCGACGCTGGGCGCAGCGCTCGTGGCACGCGAGCTTGCGCTCGCTGCGCGCGAGGCTGCGCGAGCTTGCGCGAGGCAGTGCGCGTTGTGGCACAGCTCGCTTGCTGCCCACACGCTACTGCCGTGCCTTGCCTTCGCCCATGCCCATTCGTCCATAGCTCGTGGCCCACGACACAAGGCAGCGCTACTACCTTGTGCTCGTGCACCATGCCCTTGCTCATTGCATTCGTGCCGCACGGGCGACGAGCTCCCTTGCTCGTCGTCGCATGCCCGCACTATACAACACCCCTTAAGGGTAACACGAAGCGTCCATTGCTTTGTGCGTGCAAGTTATATGAACGAATCGCATAAAAAATTTAAAATTTATATTTAAAATTAATGACAAATTAATAAATAATATTAATTTCATAATTTTAGGGCGAAAAAATCGAAAATTTATTATTCAATTGATTTCCGATTATTATGGATTCAAGCCTAGGTCATAAAAATTTAAAATTTATCATAAATTTACAATTTTTATGGTGGTTTTTAATCATAGGTTTCTAATTAAGTTATAATTAATTGTGAAAATCAAATTAATTCTAAATTATTCTAATTTTCAACAAATTAATCATAATTACAAATTAGATTGCATAATTAACAAGGCTAGGCATTCAAACTTGTTAAACATATACAGTAGGTCAATCAAAAATTCAAGATTTATCAACAAGAATCGCAAATATTTAATTTAACATCTTAAATTTACGAAATTTTGCATTCGAAAAACTAAAACCTTCGAAAAGTCATAGTTAGGCTTCGAATTTGAGAAATCTGGGTTCGGCAGAAAAATTCTGTTTTTGTCAAAATTTTAGAATGCCTTTTACATGCGGAATTGACACAAAAATCACTCGATTTGGATGAGTAACGAAGAAACTGCCGAAAAACTGCGTACGTATAATTAAATAAACGCAATTTGCAATTAATTAACAATTACGAAAATTAATCACCCCTTTTAATTCATGCAAATTTGTAATATTTAACCATGTTCATGCAATTTAGATTATGAAAATAATAAGGGGCTCGTGATACCACTGTTATGTTATGATACATATGACAATTCATAAATCATGTGGAAAAACCATTTAGCCAGGAATACATATTATTTACACATAATCATATAGCATAGTTTAGATGCATACTCTTTGTTGCGTGCCTTCCCTAGCTGCGCCCGAACCGAACAAGAACAAGTCTTTAGGACTCCAAGTGTCGTCCCTCCGTAGATAGTCCACAGCACGTCCGGATCCGCCTTAAGATTGACCAACTAGAATCGCCCTTAAGGTACTAAAGATTTTCGGCACTCTTAGATAAGAAATGTGTCTGAATTTTCTCTCAAAAACTCACTTTGAATACTTGAATAATCTCATTAAAATATGTGACCCTAGGCACGTATTTATAGAGTTATGGAAAGGGTTTTGGAATCCTATTAGGATACTAATTTATTTAATTATAACCCTACTAGGACTCTAATTAAATAATCATTATCTAATAGTTTTAGGATTTAATCACACTTCGAATCCTGATTGCTTCAGGATTCCCGCACAAGCAATGCACGAGCACCGTACACCCGCGCAAGCCTTGCGGCCCACGCTAGGCGCACAATATTTAATATTTCCGATTCCGGAATCAATTTCCGTTTCGAACAAATATTTAATATTTCCGTTTCCGGAATTATTTTCCGATTCCGATAATATTTCCGATTCTGACAATATTTCTGTTTCCGGCAATATTTCCGATTCTGGCAATATTTCCATTTCCGATAATATTTTCCGATACGTACCATGTTTCCGTTTCCGGCAACATCTACGACTTGGATAATATTTATATTTCCGATACGATCCATATTTCCGTTTCCGGCAATATCATCGTTTCCGGAGTATTCATTTCTTGCCTGTGACGATCTCAGCTCCCACTGAAACCAAGATCCGTCGATTCCGAATATCCATAGATGGAGTATCTAATGCCATTAAATACTTGATCCGTTTACGTACTATTTGTGTGACCCTACGGGTTCAGTCAAGAGTAAGCTGTGGATTAATATCATTAATTCCACTTGAACTGAAGCGGCCTCTAGCTAGGCATTCAGCTCACTTGATCTCACTGAATTATTAACTTGTTAATAAATACTGAACCGCATTTATTAGACTTAACATAGAATGCATACTTGGACCAAGGGCATTATTTCCTTCAGGCACGACTTGGCCCAAGCAAGGCAAGGCATGACCCAAGAAAGGTAAGCAAGGGCACGACATGGCCCAAGCTAGGCAAGGCATGACCCAAGAAAGGTAAGCAAGGGCACGACATGGCCCAAGCAAGGTAAGCATGACCCAAGAAAGGCAAGCAAGGGCACGACATGGCCCAAGCAAGGCAAGGCATGACCCAAGAAAGGTAAGCAAGGGCACGACATGGCCCAAGCAAGGCAAGGCATGACCCAAGAAAGGTAAGCAAGGGCACGACATGGCCCAAGCAAGGTAAGCATGACCCAAGAAAGGTAAGCAAGGGCACGACATGGCCCAAACAAGGTAAGCAAGACCCAAGAAAGGTAAGCAAGGGCACGACATGGCCCAAGCGAGGCAAGGCATGACCCAAGAAAGGTAAGCAAGGGCACGACATGTCCCAAGCAAGGCAAGGCATGACCCAAGAAAGGTAAGCAAGGGCACGACATGGCCCAAGCAAGGCAAGGCATGACCCAAGAAAGGTAAGCAAGGGTACGACATGGCCCAAGCAAGGTAAGCATGACCCAAGAAAGGTAAGCAAGGGCACGACATGGCCCAACCAACGCAAGCATGACCCAAGAAAGGTAAGCAAGGGCACGACATGGCCCAAGCAAGGCAAGGCATGACCAAGAAAGGTAAGCAAGGGCACGACATGGCCTAAGCAATGTAAGCACGACCCAAGAAAGGTAAGCAAGGGCACGACTTGGCCCAAGCAAGGTAAGGCATGACCCAAGAAAGGTAAGCAAGGGCACGACATGGCCCAAGCAAGGCAAGGCATAACCCAAGAAAGGCAAGCAAGGGCACGACATGGCCCAAGCAAGGCAAGGTATGACCCAAGAAAGGCAAGCAAGGGCACGACATGGCCCAAGCAAAGCAATGCATGACCCAAGAAAGGCAAGCAAGGGCACGACATGGCCCAAGCAAGGCAATCCATGACCCAAGAAAGGCAAGCAAGGGCACGACATGGCTCAAGCAAGACAAGACATGACCCAAGAAAGGCAAGCAAGGGCACGACATGGCCTAAGCAAGGCAAAGCATGACCCAAGAAAGGTAAGCAAGGGCACGACATGGCCCAAGCAAGGCAAGGCATGACCCAAGAAAGGTAAGCAAGGGCACGACATGGCCCAAACAAGGGAAGCATGACCCAAGAAAGGTAAGCAAGGGCACGACATGGCCCAAGCAAGGCAAGGCATGACCCAAGAAAGGTAAGCAAGGGCACGACATGGCCCAAGCAAGGTAAGCATGACCCAAGAAAGGCAAGCAAGGGCACGACTTGGCCCAAGCAAGGCAAGGCATGACCCAAGAAAGGTAAGCAAGGGCACGACATGGCCCAAGCAAGGCAATCCATGACCCAAGAAAGGCAAGCAAGGGCACGACATGGCTCAAGCAAGACAAGACATGACCCAAGAAAGGCAAGCAAGGGCACGACATGGCCCAAGCAAGGCAATCCATGACCCAAGAAAGGCAAGCAAGGGCACGACATGGCTCAAGCAAGACAAGACATGACCCAAGAAAGGCAAGCAAGGGCACGACATGGCCCAAGCAAGGCAAGGCATGACCCAAGAAAGGTAAGCAAGGGCACGACATGGCCCAAGCAAGGCAATGCATGACCCAAGAAAGGCAAGCAAGGGCACGACATGGCCCAAGCAAGGCAATCCATGACCCAAGAAAGGCAAGCAAGGGCACGACATGGCTCAAGCAAGACAAGACATGACCCAAGAAAGGCAAGCAAGGGCACGACATGGCCCAAGCAAGGCAAGGCATGACCCAAGAAAGGTAAGCAAGGGCACGACATGGCCCAAGCAAGGCAAGGCATGACCCAAGAAAGGTAAGCAAGGGCACGACATGGCCCAAGCAAGGGAAGCATGACCCAAGAAAGGTAAGCAAGGGCACGACATGGCCCAAGCAAGGCAAGGCATGACCCAAGAAAGGTAAGCAAGGGCACGACATGGCCCAAGCAAGGTAAGCATGACCCAAGAAAGGCAAGCAAGGGCACGACTTGGCCCAAGCAAGGCAAGCCATGACCCAAGAAAGGTAAGCAAGGGCACGACATGGCCCAAGCAAGGCAAGGCATGACGCAAGAAAGGTAAGCAAGGGCACGACATGGCCCAAGCAAGGCAAGGCATGACCCAAGAAAGGCAAGCAAGGGCACGACATGGCCCAAGCAAGGCAAGGCATGACCCAAGAAAGGTAAGCAAGGGCACGACATGGCCCAAGCAAGGCAAGGCATGACCCAAGATAGGTAAGCAAGGGCACGACATGGCCAAGCAAGGCAAGGCATGACCAAGAAAGGTAAGCAAGGGCACGACATGGCCCAAACAAGGTAAGCATGACCCAAGAAAGGTAAGCAAGGGCACGACATGGCCCAAGCGAGGCAAGGCATGACCCAAGAAAGGTAAGCAAGGGCACGACATGTCCCAAGCAAGGCAAGGCATGACCCAAGAAAGGTAAGCAAGGGCACGACATGGCCCAAGCAAGGCAAGGCATGACCCAAGAAAGGTAAGCAAGGGTACGACATGGCCCAAGCAAGGTAAGCATGACCCAAGAAAGGTAAGCAAGGGCACGACATGGCCCAACCAAGGCAAGCATGACCCAAGAAAGGTAAGCAAGGGCACGACATGGCCCAAGCAAGGCAAGGCATGACCAAGAAAGGTAAGCAAGGGCACGACATGGCCCAAACAAGGTAAGCATGACCCAAGAAAGGTAAGCAAGGGCACGACTTGGCCCAAGCAAGGTAAGGCATGACCCAAGAAAGGTAAGCAAGGGCACGACATGGCCCAAGCAAGGCAAGGCATGACCCAAGAAAGGCAAACAAGGGCACGACATGGCCCAAGCAAGGCAAGGTATGACCCAAGAAAGGCAAGCAAGGGCACGACATGGCCCAAGCAAAGCAATGCATGACCCAAGAAAGGCAAGCAAGGGCACGACATGGCCCAAGCAAGGCAATCCATGACCCAAGAAAGGCAAGCAAGGGCACGACATGGCTCAAGCAAGACAAGACATGACCCAAGAAAGGCAAGCAAGGGCACGACATGGCCCAAGCAAGGCAAAGCATGACCCAAGAAAGGCAAGCAAGGGCACGACATGGCCCAAGAAAGGCAAGCAAGGGCACGACATGGCCCAAGCAAGGCAAGGCATGACCAAAGAAAGGCAAGCAAGGGCACGACATGGCCTAACCAAGGCAAGGCATGACCCAAGAAAGGCAAGCAAGGGCACGACATGACCCAAGCAAGGCAAGGCATGACCAAGAAAGGTAAGCAAGGGCACGACATGGCCCAAACAAGGTAAGCATGACCCAAGAAAGGTAAGCAAGGGCACGACATGGCCCAAGCAAAGCAAGGCATGACCCAAGAAAGGTAAGCAAGGGCACGACATGGCCCAAGCAAGGGAAGCATGACCCAAGAAAGGTAAGCAAGGGCACGACATGACCCAAGCAAGGCAAGGCATGACCCAAGAAAGGCAAGCAAGGGCACGACATGGCCCAAGCAAGGCAAGGCATGACCAAAGAAAGGCAAGCAAGGGCACGACATGGCCTAACCAAGGCAAGGCATGACCCAAGAAAGGCAAGCAAGGGCACGACATGACCCAAGCAAGGCAAGGCATGACCCAAGAAAGCCAAGCAAGGGCACGACATGGCCCAAGCAAGGCAAGGCATGACCAAAGAAAGGTAAGCAAGGGCACGACATGGCCCAAGCAAGGCAAGGCATGACCCAAGAAAGGTAAGCAAGGGCACGACATGGCCCAAGCAAGGTAAGCATGACCCAAGAAAGGCAAGCAAGGGCACGACTTGGCCCAAGCAAGGCAAGGCATGACCCAAGAAAGGTAAGCAAGGGCACGACATGGCCCAAGCAAGGCAAGGCATGACCCAAGAAAGGTAAGCAAGGGCACGACATGGCCCAAGCAAGGGAAGCATGACCCAAGAAAGGTAAGCAAGGGCACGACATGGCCCAAGCAAGGTAAGGCATGACCCAAGAAAGGTAAGCAAGGGCACGACATGGCCCAAGCAAGGTAAGGCATGACCCAAGAAAGGTAAGCAAGGGCACGACATGGCCCAAGCAAGGCAAGGCATGACCCAAGAAAGGTAAGCAAGGGTACGACATGGCCCAAGCAAGGTAAGCATGACCCAAGAAAGGTAAGCAAGGGCACGACATGGCCCAACCAAGGCAAGCATGACCCAAGAAAGGTAAGCAAGGGCACGACATGGCCCAAGCAAGGCAAGGCATGACCAAGAAAGGTAAGCAAGGGCACGACATGGCCCAAACAAGGTAAGCATGACCCAAGAAAGGTAAGCAAGGGCACGACTTGGCCCAAGCAAGGTAAGGCATGACCCAAGAAAGGTAAGCAAGGGCACGACATGCCCCAAGCAAGGCAAGGCATGACCCAAGAAAGGCAAGCAAGGGCACGACATGGCCCAAGCAAGGCAAGGTATGACCCAAGAAAGGCAAGCAAGGGCACGACATGGCCCAAGCAAAGCAATGCATGACCCAAGAAAGGCAAGCAAGGGCACGACATGGCCCAAGCAAGGCAATCCATGACCCAAGAAAGGCAAGCAAGGGCACGACATGGCTCAAGCAAGACAAGACATGACCCAAGAAAGGCAAGCAAGGGCACGACATGGCCCAAGCAAGGCAAAGCATGACCCAAGAAAGGCAAGCAAGGGCACGACATGGCCCAAGAAAGGCAAGCAAGGGCACGACATGGCCCAAGCAAGGCAAGGCATGACCAAAGAAAGGCAAGCAAGGGCACGACATGGCCTAACCAAGGCAAGGCATGACCGAAGAAAGGCAAGCAAGGGCACGACATGACCCAAGCAAGGCAAGGCATGACCAAGAAAGGCAAGCAAGGGCACGACATGACCCAAGCAAGGCAAGGCATGACCAAAGAAAGGCAAGCAAGGGCACGACATGGCCTAACCAAGGCAAGGCATGACCCAAGAAAGGTAAGCAAGGGCACGACATGGCCCAAGCAAGGTAAGCATGACCCAAGAAAGGCAAGCAAGGGCACGACATGACCCAAGCAAGGCAAGGCATGACCAAAGAAAGGCAAGCAAGGGCACGACATGGCCTAACCAAGGCAAGGCATGACCCAAGAAAGGCAAGCAAGGGCACGACATGACCCAAGCAAGGCAAGGCATGACCCAAGAAAGCCAAGCAAGGGCACGACATGGCCCAAGCAAGGCAAGGCATGACCAAAGAAAGGTAAGCAAGGGCACGACATGGCCCAAGCAAGGCAAGGCATGACCCAAGAAAGGTAAGCAAGGGCACGACATGGCCCAAGCAAGGTAAGCATGACCCAAGAAAGGCAAGCAAGGGCACGACTTGGCCCAAGCAAGGCAAGGCATGACCCAAGAAAGGTAAGCAAGGGCACGACATGGCCCAAGCAAGGCAAGGCATGACCCAAGAAAGGTAAGCAAGGGCACGACATGGCCCAAGCAAGGGAAGCATGACCCAAGAAAGGTAAGCAAGGGCACGACATGGCCCAAGCAAGGTAAGGCATGACCCAAGAAAGGTAAGCAAGGGCACGACATGGCCCAAGCAAGGTAAGGCATGACCCAAGAAAGGTAAGCAAGGGCACGACATGGCCCAAGCAAGGCAAGGCATGACCCAAGAAAGGTATGCAAGGGTACGACATGGCCCAAGCAAGGTAAGCATGACCCAAGAAAGGTAAGCAAGGGCACGACATGGCCCAACCAAGGCAAGCATGACCCAAGAAAGGTAAGCAAGGGCACGACATGGCCCAAGCAAGGCAAGGCATGACCAAGAAAGGTAAGCAAGGGCACGACATGGCCCAAACAAGGTAAGCATGACCCAAGAAAGGTAAGCAAGGGCACGACTTGGCCCAAGGAAGGTAAGGCATGACCCAAGAAAGGTAAGCAAGGGCACGACATGGCCCAAGCAAGGCAAGGCATGACCCAAGAAAGGCAAGCAAGGGCACGACATGGCCCAAGCAAGGCAAGGTATGACCCAAGAAAGGCAAGCAAGGGCACGACATGGCCCAAGCAAAGCAATGCATGACCCAAGAAAGGCAAGCAAGGGCACGACATGGCCCAAGCAAGGCAATCCATGACCCAAGAAAGGCAAGCAAGGGCACGACATGGCTCAAGCAAGACAAGACATGACCCAAGAAAGGCAAGCAAGGGCACGACATGGCCCAAGCAAGGCAAAGCATGACCCAAGAAAGGCAAGCAAGGGCACGACATGGCCCAAGAAAGGCAAGCAAGGGCACGACATGGCCCAAGCAAGGCAAGGCATGACCAAAGAAAGGCAAGCAAGGGCACGACATGGCCTAACCAAGGCAAGGCATGACCCAAGAAAGGCAAGCAAGGGCACGACATGACCCAAGCAAGGCAAGGCATGACCAAGAAAGGTAAGCAAGGGCACGACATGGCCCAAACAAGGTAAGCATGACCCAAGAAAGGTAAGCAAGGGCACGACATGGCCCAAGCAAGGCAAGGCATGACCCAAGAAAGGTAAGCAAGGGCACGACATGGCCCAAGCAAGGGAAGCATGACCCAAGAAAGGTAAGCAAGGGCACGACATGGCCCAAGCAAGGCAAGGCATGACCCAAGAAAGGTAAGCAAGGGCACGACATGGCCCAAGCAAGGCAAGGCATGACCCAAGAAAGGTAAGCAAGGGCACGACATGGCCCAAGCAAGGCAAGGCATGACCCAAGATAGGTAAGCAAGGGCACGACATGGCCAAGCAAGGCAAGGCATGACCAAGAAAGGTAAGCAAGGGCACGACATGGCCCAAACAAGGTAAGCATGACCCAAGAAAGGTAAGCAAGGGCACGACATGGCCCAAGCAAGGCAAGGCATGACCCAAGAAAGGTAAGCAAGGGCACGACATGTCCCAAGCAAGGCAAGGCATGACCCAAGAAAGGTAAGCAAGGGCACGACATGGCCCAAGCAAGGCAAGGCATGACCCAAGAAAGGTAAGCAAGGGTACGACATGGCCCAAGCATGGTAAGCATGACCCAAGAAAGGTAAGCAAGGGCACGACATGGCCAAAGCAAGGCAAGCATGACCCAAGAAAGGTAAGCAAGGGCACGACATGGCCCAAGCAAGGCAAGGCATGACCAAGAAAGGTAAGCAAGGGCACGACATGGCCCAAACAAGGTAAGCATGACCCAAGAAAGGTAAGCAAGGGCACGACATGGCCCAAGCAAGGCAAGGCATGACCCAAGAAAGGTAAGCAAGGGCACGACATGGCCCAAGCAAGGCAAGGCATGACCAAGAAAGGTAAGCAAGGGCACGACATGGCCCAAACAAGGTAAGCATGACCCAAGAAAGGTAAGCAAGGGCACGACATGGCCCAAGCAAGGCAAGGCATGACCCAAGATAGGTAAGCAAGGGCACGACATGGCCCAAGCAAGGCAAGGCATGACCCAAGATAGGTAAGCAAGGGCACGACATGGCCAAGCAAGGCAAGGCATGACCAAGAAAGGTAAGCATAGGCACGACATGGCCCAAACAAGTTAAGCATGACCCAAGAAAGGTAAGCAAGGGCACGACATGGCCCAAGCAAGGCAAGGCATGACCCAAGAAAGGTAAGCAAGGGCACGACATGTCCCAAGCAAGGCAAGGCATGACCCAAGAAAGGTAAGCAAGGGCACGACATGGCCCAAGCAAGGCAAGGCATGACCCAAGAAAGGTAAGCAAGGGTACGACATGGCCCAAGCAAGGTAAGCATGACCCAAGAAAGGTAAGCAAGGGCACGACATGGCCCAAGCAGAGTAAGCATGACCCAAGAAAGGTAAGCAAGGGCACGACATGGCCCAAGCAAGGTAAGCAAGACCCAAGAAAGGTAAGCAAGGGCACGACATGGCCCAAGCAAGGCAAAGCATGACCCAAGAAAGGTAAGCATGACCCAAGCAAGGTAAGGCATGACCCAAGAAAGGTAAGCAAGGGCACGACATGGCCCAAGCAAGGTAAGCATGACCCAAGAAAGGTAAGCAAGGGCACGACAAGGCCCAAGCAAGGCAAGGCATGACCCAAGAAAGGTAAGCAAGGGCACGACATGGCCCAAGCAAGGTAAGCATGACCCAAGAAAGGTAAGCAAGGGCACGACATGGCCCAAGCAAGGTAAGCATGACCCAAGAAAGGTAAGCAAGGGCACGACATGGCCCAAGCAAGGCAAGGCATGACCCAAGAAAGGTAAGCAAGGGAACGACATGCCCCATACAAGGTAAGCAAGACCCAAGAAAGGTAAGCAAGGGCAGGACATGGCCCAAGCAAGGCAAGGCATGACCCAAGAAAGGTAAGCAAGGGCACGACATGGCCCAAGCAAGGGAAGCATGACCCAAGAAAGGTAAGCAAGGGCACGACATGGCCCAAGCAAGGCAAGGCATGACCCAAGAAAGGTAAGCAAGGGCACGACATGGCCCAAGCAAGGCAGGCATGACCCAAGAAAGGTAAGCAAGGGCACGACATGGCCAAGCAAGGCAAGGCATGACCGAAGATAGGTTAGCAAGGGCACGACATGGCCAAGCAAGGCAAGGCATGACCAAGAAAGGTAAGCAAGGGCACGACATGGCCCAAACAAGGTAGCATGACCCAAGAAAGGTAAGCAAGGGCACGACATGGCCCAAGCAAGGCAAGGCATGACCCAAGAAAGGTAAGCAAGGGCACGACATGTCCCAAGCAAGGCAAGGCATGACCCAAGAAAGGTAGTAAGCAAGGGCACGACATGGCCCAAGCAAGGCAAGGCATGACCCAAGAAAGGTAAGCAAGGGTACGACATGGCCCAAGCAAGGTAAGCATGACCCAAGAAAGGTAAGCAAGGGCACGACATGGCCCAAGCAAGGCAAACATGACCCAAGAAAGGTAAGCAAGGGCACGACATGGCCCAAGCAAGGCAAGGCATGACCAAGAAAGGTAAGCACGGGCACGACATGGCCCAAACAAGGTAAGCATGACCCAAGAAAGGTAAGCAAGGGCACGACATGGCCCAAGCAAGGCAAGGCATGACCCAAGAAAGGTAAGCAAGGGCACGACATGGCCCAAGCAAGGCAAGGCATGACCAAGAAAGGTAAGCAAGGGCACGACATGGCCCAAACAAGGTAAGCATGACCCAAGAAAGGTAAGCAAGGGCACGACATGGCCCAAGCAAGGCAAGACATGACCCAAGAAAGGTAAGCAAGGGCACGACATGGCCCAAGCAAGGCAAGGCATGACCCAAGATAGGTAAGCAAGGGCACGACATGGCCAAGCAAGGCAAGGCATGACCAAGAAAGGTAAGCAAAGGCACGACATAGCCCAAACAAGGTAAGCATGACCCAAGAAAGGTAAGCAAGGGCACGACATGGCCCAAGCAAGGCAAGGCATGACCCAAGAAAGGTAAGCAAGGGCACGACATGTCCCAAGCAAGGCAAGGCATGACCCAAGAAAGGTAAGCAAGGGCACGACATGGCCCAAGCAAGGCAAGGCATGACCCAAGAAAGGTAAGCAAGGGTACGACATGGCCCAAGCAAGGTAACCATGACCCAAGAAAGGTAAGCAAGGGCACGACATGGCCCAAGCAAGGTAAGCATGACCCAAGAAAGGTAAGCAAGGGCACGACATGGCCCAAGCAAGGTAAGCAAGACCCAAGAAAGGTAAGCAAGGGCACGACATGGCCCAAGCAAGGCAAAGCATGACCCAAGAAAGGTAAGCATGACCCAAGCAAGGTAAGGCATGACCCAAGAAGGTAAGCAAGGGCACGACATGGCCCAAGCAAGGTAAGCATGACCCAAGAAAGGTAAGTAAGGGCACGACAAGGCCCAAGCAAGGCAAGGCATGACCCAAGAAAGGTAAGCAAGGGCACGACATGGCCCAAGCAAGGTAAGCATGACCCAAGAAAGGTAAGCAAGGGCACGACATGGCCCAAGCAAGGTAAGCATGACCCAAGAAAGGTAAGCAAGGGCACGACATGGCCCAAGCAAGGCAAGGCATGACCCAAGAAAGGTAAGCAAGGGAACGACATGCCCCATACAAGGTAAGCAAGACCCAAGAAAGGTAAGCAAGGGCAGGACATGGCCCAAGCAAGGCAAGGCATGACCCAAGAAAGGTAAGCAAGGGCACGACATGGCCCAAGCAAGGGAAGCATGACCCAAGAAAGGTAAGCAAGGGCACGACATGGCCCAAGCAAGGCAAGGCATGACCCAAGAAAGGTAAGCAAGGGCACGACATGGCCCAAGCAAGGCAAGGCATGACCCAAGAAAGGTAAGCAAGGGCACGACATGGCCCAAGCAAGGCAAGGCATGACCGAAGATAGGTAAGCAAGGGCACGACATGGCCAAGCAAGGCAAGGCATGACCAAGAAAGGTAAGCAAGGGCACGACATGGCCCAACAAAGTAAGCATGACCCAAGAAAGGTAAGCAAGGGCACGACATGGCCCAAGCAAGGCAAGGCATGACCCAAGAAGGTAAGCAAGGGCACGACATGTCCCAAGCAAGGCAAGGCATGACCCAAGAAAGGTAAGCAGGGCACGACATGGCCCAAGCAAGGCAAGCATGACCCAAGAAAGGTAAGCAAGGGTACGACATGGCCCAAGCAAGGTAAGCATGACCCAAGAAAGGTAAGCAAGGGCACAACATGGCCCAAGCAAGGCAAACATGACCCAAGAAAGGTAAGCAAGGGCACGACCATGGCCCAAGCAAGGCAAGGCATGACCAAGAAAGGTAAGCAAGGGCACGACATGGCCCAACAAGGTAAGCATGACCCAAGAAAGGTAAGCAAGGGCACGACATGGCCCAAGCAAGGCAAGGCATGACCCAAGAAAGGTAAGCAAGGGCACGGACATGGCCCAAGCAAGGCAAGGCATGACCAAGAAAGGTAAGCAAGGGCACGACATGGCCCAAGCAAGGTAAGCATGACCCAAGAAAGGTAAGCAAGGGCACGACATGGCCCAAGCAAGGCAAGCATGACCAAGAAAGGTAAGCAAGGGCACGACATGGCCCAAGCAAGGCAAGGCATGACCCAAGAAAGGTAAGCAAGGGCACGACATGGCCCAAGCAAGGCAAGCATGACCAAGAAAGGTAAGCAAGGGCACGACATGGCCCAAGCAAGGTAAGCATGACCCAAGAAAGGTAAGCAAGGGCACGACATGGCCCAAGCAAGGCAAGCATGACCCAAGAAAGGTAAGCAAGGGCACGACATGGCCCAAGCAAGGCAAGCATGACCAAGAAAGGTAAGCAAGGGCACGACTGGCCCAAGCAAGGTAAGCAAGACCCAAGAAAGGTAAGCAAGGGCACGACAGGCCCAAGCAAGGCAAAGCATGACCCAAGAAAGGAAAGCATGACCCAAGCAAGGTAAGGCATGACCCAAGAAAGGTAAGCAAGGGCACGACATGGCCCAAGCAAGGTAAGCATGACCCAAGAAAGGTAAGCAAGGGCACGACAAGGCCCAAGCAAGGCAAGGCATGACCCAAGAAAGGTAAGCAAGGGCACGACATGGCCCAAGCAAGGTAAGCATGACCCAAGAAAGGTAAGCAAGGGCACGACATGGCCCAAGCAAGGTAAGCATGACCCAAGAAAGGTAAGCAAGGGCACGACATCGCCCAAGCAAGGCAAGGCATGACCCAAGAAAGGTAAGCAAGGGAACGACATGGCCCAAGCAAGGCAAGGCATGACCCAAGAAAGGTAAGCAAGGGCACGACATGGCCCAAGCAAGGTAAGCATGACCCAAGAAAGGTAAGCAAGGGCACGACATGGCCCAAGCAAGGTAAGCATGACCCAAGAAAGGTAAGCAAGGGCACGACATGGCCCAAACAAGGCAAGGCATGACCCAAAAAGGTAAGAAAGGGCACGACATGGCCCAAGCAAGGTAAGCATGACCCAAGAAAGGTAAGCAAGCTAGGGCACGACATGGCCCAAGCAAGGTAAGCATGACCCAAGAAAGGTAAGCAAGGGCACGACATGGCCCAAACAAGGCAAGGCATGACCCAAGAAAGGTAAGAAAGGGCACGACATGGCCCAAGCAAGGTAAGCATGACCCAAGAAAGGTAAGCAAGGCACGACATGGCCCAAGCAAGGCAAGGCATGACCCAAGAAAGGTAAGCAAGGGCACGACATGGCCCAAACAAAGTAAGCATGACCCAAGAAAGGTAAGTAAGGGCACGCCATGCCCAACCAAGGCAAGCAAGGGCAAGTCGTGGCAAAGAAAGGCATGTAAGGGCAAGTCGTGGCAAGGCATGGCCCAAGCAAGGTAAGCAAGGGAAAGTCGTGGCAAAGAAAGGCAAGAGGAAGGCATGGCAAGGCATATCCCAAGCAAGGTAAGCAAAGAAAGGTGTTACGGTTCGATTGACGGAGTATTTCGGGGGATGACGGTTGTGGAATTGGCCTGCGACACGGCCATAGTACCGACTTGACCTTCGTTGTTCAGAAAAAAAAATCCAACGATGCATTGAGGGAATTTTTCGGCTCCGTAAAGTCGGGGGATGACGGTGGTGGATTTGGCCCGCAATACGGCTAACGTCCCGACTTGACCTCGTTTTTTCGTATGCCGCAATGGTCCCGCGGTCGTCTCTCGGATGGGTTAGCGGAGGGGAGTTTGGGACTTGTCGACCGGATGCGGTCTGTTCTTGCGGGCAGCGGACCGAGCACCCCACGAGCGCGGACTAAAATCTAGTTGACGTCGTCCTTCGAACAAACCTCGTAGGTATTGTAGGGGAGCTTGGGAATCCATGATCGGATGCGGTGTGTTCTAGTGTGCGGGCAACGGACCAAGAAGCACACAAGAGCATACTAAATCTCGTCGTCGTTCCTTCGAGCAAACCTGGAACGGGTACTATAGTCGAGGGGAGCTTGGGCCTCGATGACCGGATTCGGACTGTTCTTGTGTGCGGGCAGAGGACCAAGCAGCACACTAGAGAGCGGACTAAATCTCGTCGTCGATCTTTGAACAACCTCTTGTCCCTTTTGGCTTTAGTGTGCTAATGTTTCCGAAACTCGATGCGGACCGTTCCCGGATGCGGGCGATATCAAGCGGCATGTGGGTGCAGTCCAATTCTAGTTGACGTTGTGTTAGCTAACCTTAGCCAGTGTTGTCCCGCCTCGATTTGTTTGTTTCTTTCACGTCAAACGGTGCTAGTCGGGGGACATCTAGCCCATCCTTGCGGCCACTTTGTGGTCGTGGGATGCAAGCTCGTTGTTTCTTGGCCAAGCGGTACGCTACGCGTGTGAGTGGTGTTTGGTTTTTTTAGCTGGCGGGCTCCGTGAACCGCACGCCGATAAACCTCTTCAGTGGTTGCTCCAAGTGCTATACAGGCCTTGGGCGAGTGATGGTTTTCTGTGTTGCATTCCTAACGATCGCATTGACATGGACCAAGGGCATGGCATCCATAAGCACGCAAGGGAAGGCATGGCCTAAGCACAACAATCGGACCCAAGGCATGGCCCAAGGCAAAACGATCGGACCACATGCACAATAATGACCACTATGAATGAATTTTCCCGAAAACTTTCCAAAAATAGCAACCCGGGACACACGGGCACCCCCGAGGTCCCAAAATAAAAAATTTCAACACCAATGTTTTCTATATATATTTATATGTCTTTTCCTATTTTTTCGGATTTTTTGGGATTTCTTTTAATTTTTTGGGATTTTCCCCGTTTTTACCCCTAAAATAGCAACCCGGGACCACACGGGAACCCCCCTAGGTCCATAAATAAAAAATTTCAACACCAATAATTTTTTGGGATTTTTTTGAATTTTTTCGTGATTTTTTGGGATTTTTTTGAGATTTTTTTGAATTTTTCCCTTATTTTTCCTGTTTTTACCCCTATTTTCCCTATTTTCGGAAAACAAAAATAATTTTTTTGAAAAAAAAAAATCATGAAAATTAAGCTTAATGCCCATATAAGGTTTTCCAACAAAAAAAACGGGGCATTATTATGACAAAAACTCAAGTTTTGAGCCATTATTATGTTACTGTCACTTGGGTGTTCACTAGGAAAATTTAGCTAATTCAAAATAAACCTCTATAGGGGGAGGGTGAGAGTGAAAGGATGGATGGTCAAGGTTGGCTTAAAACTCTCTTGTGGGCACCGTTGGGCACCGTTGGGCATGGTCGGCCCCCCTACGACACCACACATGCCCATGACATTAGACGGATTGAAAATTTTGGATCATTCGACGGATTTGACGCATAATTTTTTGTCCGAGACCCGATTTGACGCGAAAAATTATTTTTTTGAAAAAAAAAAAAATCAAAAAAATTCTAAAAAAATATTAAAAAAAAAAATTTTTGAAAAAAAATTTGTTGGCTCTAAGCAAGGGCACGACATGGCCCAAGCAAGGCAAGGTATGACCCAAGAAAGGCAAGCAAGGGCACGACATGGCCCAAGCAAAGCAATGCATGACCCAAGAAAGGCAAGCAAGGGCACGACCGGCCCAAGCAAGGCAATCCATGACCAAGAAAGGCAAGCAAGGGCACGACATGGCCCAAGCAAGGCAAGACATGACCCAAGAAAGGCAAGCAAGGGCACGACATGGCCCAAGCAAAGCAAAGCATGACCCAAGAAAGGCAAGCAAGGGCACGACATGGCCAAGAAAGGCAAGCAAGGGCACGACATGGCCAAGCAAGGCAAGGCATGACCAAGAAAGGCAAAGCAAGGGCACGACATGGCCTAAGCAAGCAAGGCATGACCCAAGAAAGGCAAGCAAGGGCACGACATGACCCAAGCAAGGCAGGGCATGACCCAAGAAATCCAAGCAAGGGCACGACATGGCCCAAGCAAGGCAAGGCATGACCCAAGAAAGGTAAGCAAGGGCACGACATGGCCCAAGCAAGGCAAGGCATGACCAAAGAAGGTAAGCAAGGGCACGACATGGCCCAAGCAAGG